>NW_010310692.1:0-1119 GCF_000700745.2 Antrostomus carolinensis
GGGCTCTTGCCCTGCCCCTCCCCACCGCCTGCCGCCCGCCTGGTCCTCGCCGGGGGCTCGGCACGGGCGGCGCGGGCGGGTTGCAACCCAAGGAGAGCCTGGCCCTGCCAGATGTGCCCGCGGGGTGGGGGGCGAGGGCCCCGCATATGACCGAAACCGCCTCCCGCATACCCAGTGGTTGGGAAGGGGCCGAGGAGGCCTCCAAATCACTCCTCTGGGGCAGACGTCGAGGGGCACGATGGAGAGCAGCGTCCGGGGGGCTCGGGCTCCCCTGTCTGTCTTTCACCGCCCTTCCAGACCACAAAAAGCCCCCGCCATCTGCGGTACGGGGGACCCCAGCCCCCGGTAGATGCCCGGCGGCGCCCCGGCTCCCCTTTCCCGGGACCCCGCCGCTTGCATGGGCTCACTGGAGCCGGGGCAGCCCTGCGAGAGGGGCTGCGGTGTTAGTGTGAGAGAAGGCTTCAGCCTGCTCCCTACCCTCACGGTTAGCATGCATTGCCATTTCGATGGTATCTCGCTTTTGGAGGCATTTTATGACCGGGGGAAATCTAATCCGGTGAAGAGAAACGAAGAGAATACTGTTGGCATTGAATGAACTCCGTGTGGTAATCTTCGGGCAAATGTGCGGGTTTCCATGCCAAAGCAAAGTGTTTTCTCGTTGGGTCTGCTCATACTCTGAAGGGAGGCGAAGACACCATTTAAGAAATCCAGCTGGTTGCAAATCATACATTTAATCTCTCAGCTGGAATGATTTAATGGATCAGTATCGAGTAACAGTCCTGGAAAAGTAGCCTCCTAAAAAACCAGAGATAAATCCTGATTGAATAATAGTAAATGAAAACCGTGGATTACAGTGACTGCAAGACAGTGTTTTCCTTGCAGTCCTCGAACGATGCCGCCTCAGAGGGGACAACCGAGCCGACAGAGCCCCGCATGTCATTTGGATATTAGCGGGGGCAGGTCGCGGCAGACTGCGGTGCTCCTCTTTGTCCCTCCTTGGGGCAGGCTCCCCCCTCTCTCCTCATGCCCTGCGCAGCTTCTGAAACGGCTCACTCTGCTGTGCAGGGAACTGGGACACAATCTCTCCACTCCGGAGACCGGACGAGCGCCGACGTGCCT
>NW_010310693.1:0-818 GCF_000700745.2 Antrostomus carolinensis
CCACAATGTTCACTGAATGTAAAATGTAATGTTGTTATGGACTGAACACCAGCTCCAGATCTGCTGCATCCACACAACAGAAAACCCCAAGAGCTCCTGCATTACAACACTGGCTTGAGGCAATCTTGGGTAAGACCAGTGCATAACAGGAAAGTAGCAAGTCTCAGTTCCAAAACAACACACAAACTTTTCCTTTCTGTTTCAGCAACTCATAACAAAGACAAGCTCAAAATTCATATAAAATTCATCACCAGCGTTCTTCCTCACAAGGTATTACAGTTTGATGTTTTCAGAGCTCAAGTGCTTTAGTTAAGAATCCACTGCCTTATACCTGCTGCAACTACAGAATCCACTGAAATTACGCAAAGCTTTCAATTTAATAATAATAAAATAATAATAAATCTTATCTACAAGAAGAACTTCATCTAAAAAAAAAACAACCAAACAAACAGAAAGCTACATCACAGCCTCAAAAAAATAAAGTCGTATGTAATCGGAAACATGCCCTTAAGGCTCAGTATCTTGTGAGATATTAGGGTGTTTTTGGAGGACAAATAAAAGCTTCTAGCAATTATCTTTCTCGAAACCACTACTAAGTTTTAAAACTATGGAACTGACAAAAAGAATACAATATTTATACCATGTTGTTTATTACACCGGGGGGGAAAAAAACCCACCAAAAAATTAGTGAGAGCAGAACTTTGACACTATTATCTGATGTGCTCAACACAGTATCACATGCATAAGCTACATGTGTATTTTCACATCTAAACGGGTTTTTTAAAAAATTCAAGTCCTCTATTTAGCATGAATGTGAT
>NW_010310694.1:0-8419 GCF_000700745.2 Antrostomus carolinensis
GACGGATGGACGGACGGATGGGTGGATGCTCATCTGATCGGTGTCTGATGCAGGGAAATAGCTGTTCCAGCGGACCAGGAGGCTGGAGGATCCAGGGGAGGCTCCAGCTGTCAGATGGGCCAAGCTAACTTGAACAGAGAGCCTGGATTTTACAGGATCTTCACAGCTAATAAAATCAGCAGAATTCTGTTCCTCCAGGCAAAAATAACATTGCTGCTTCTCTGCCTCTTTTTCATGTCTCATTTTATGCTCGCAAGACATTCCGGGAGTCTGAGACATGACATTTCTCTTCATACAGTCTCTGTCTTAAGGCAAAATTTAGCCTCTGGGAAAGATTATTGATTTGAGAGGTTTTGCAAAGATCAATACAAATGACAAACATTATTGAAATGGAAGCTTATGGGTTATGTTGAATTAATGCAATATCCATACTAGATGTGTTTTCTTTCTTTCAAATAGTTTAATAAAGTTCAGGTCTCATCTGAGAGAAATAATTAATTGAGAAAAATGTTAATTAAGGAAAATTACTTTTTCACAGCACAGTTCTTCTAATGAAATAATACTGAGTGAAATGACTGAAGTTTAACTTGATTAAAACGGGTGTCACTGTTTGCACAGTCTCAGTGCACTCCCTGTGCCCGGCAGAATTAGAACTTTGCTTAGTGATTACGAATGGCCCGCGACCACTTCTTCAGCCGTTCTCCGCACTGACAAATGGCAGATACGTATTTACAATCTCATGTTTATTTCATGGTTATTTAATTTTTAAACGTATTTCCATGCCCTCATTCTCATCATGACACTTACTGTTATGCAAAATATGTTTCCATGGTCAGTTGGACTTGATGATCTTAAAGGTCTTTTCCAACCAAAAGGATGCTATGATTTTATGTGCTTTATTGGGATTCCTGTGGCTTAGTATACAGTAGAGAAATGTACACGCATGCACAAATATATATATATACATACGTGTGTGTGTTTGTATGTACATGTAAAGAGAGGGAGTAGGATTTTGGTTTGTGCTGTGGCTGGTGATGTGCCGGGAGCAGACTGCAGTCCTGCACGCGGTAATTTCTCCACAGCTAAGCGGTTTCTGAGCTCTGGCACACAAAAGCCGACTGGCTGCACGAGTGCTGTGTGCGGCCGTCGCTTGCTTCTTGTAGAGCTCTGGCCTGTGCAGGGACGATGTTCACGTCTCTGCCTGGGGTCTGCCTGAGCAGACAGACCTGGGGAGGCCTTGGACAACTCCAGCCACACACAGAAGGCTTCACCAGAGTGCACTGGAGCCTGCACTGGTGTTACCGAAAATTGTAACCAAGAAAACTCTCCAAACCAAATGACAGTTTAGAAAGCCGATAAACATCACAGCGCTGAGTGCATGGGGGATTTCTCCTTTCCTAGCGTGCACACCCAAAGAAAAAAACACGTTCATTGCATACATCAGATGTATTAATATTCATGCAATGCCCACCTGTTTTACTAAATCTAATGCACAGGTTGTTTAAAATTAACCCTGTCGCTGTAACTCAGTGAGCAGAGTCAGGATGCACTGATCTGGCCTTGAGAATCCTGTTTCCTTGGTAGCATTGTTCTCTGGCAGACTTGCTCCTCTCTGCTCTGTAGCTCATTTATCTCATCTGTACACAACTTGGGGGTCTGTTTGTTTTATGGTGACTGAATTGTTTCTGTTATCATTGGTGTTTGCTGTTATTTCCACCCTGGAACAGTATGAGATCTGTGCTTCTCTAAATTGCATCTTCCTATTGGAGTCATAGATGCCTCATTCTGCACAGAATAACTGCTTGTTACTACTATTTGTCTAAAAACAGTGCTTGTTGCTCACATAGATAAAGTTAAACAAGTCAGGCATAGCCACTTGGGCACTAGACAAATTGCTGTGGCAGTTCAAGTAGGGCCAAGCTTTGCTAAGAAACATGTTTTCTCAAATGAATTAGATGAAGCCAGGGAAACCTCAGAACCAAAGGCTCATCTGCAACTTTCCATCTCTGAAAACATGGCAAATTGTGGCAGAGAAATAAATGGAGAAGGTGAAAATGAAAATAATGCTCCAGCAGCCAACTGATGCCATCGTACAGGGAGTTTCTCCCAGAAGAAGGACCCTAAACCCCAGGGGTTTTCATTCTCCCTTTAATCAGTCACCAGCAACAAGCACTGAGGAGGAAGAGCCTTTTCAGCCGTTTGTGAATACTCAGGTGCTTTTCCTTGATTTGTGAGAACTCAAGGGAGCCAGCCAGAGGGAGCACGATGGCTGCGTGGTCAGCGAGGGTGTGCGTGCCAGAGAGGGAGCTGAGTGTGGCCGAGAGGAGGGAATAAATGGAAAGCAACCTCCTGCACTCCAGAGCATCCTGACTAAAGCACTGACTGAACCACTGCACAGGGGCAGGACTAGCTGGCAATGCTCCCGGATAATGGGCACACGGAAGTGCCAGCTCATTTATGATATAAAACTGAGACCACCAGTGGGTTGAACCCAGCCCCTGTGCACCAGCTGCCTCTTAACAGCAGACCAGCTCAGGTGCAGATTTCTTTGGCAGTTTAATCTGAAGGGATTTTATGTTTTTATCTGCAGAGGTCACACGGGAGGCAGCACACCACCCACTGTGCACAGTGTTTCTTCCAAAAAGGATCTCCAGAGGCCACCCTGGCCTGCCCATTGCTCACCAGGGTCTGCAGCACTGTGTGAGCCAGAGGTGGGGAAAACCAGCACCCCACAGCTTCACCGGTGCTCATAAAACAGGTAACAACATCTGCAAACTCTGGAGGGAGCTCTGACTTTGTGTTTTCTGGCAGTGTGCACCGTCCGGATCCGAGCCAGACCATGCTCAGGAGCAGCTGCCGGCTGCACTGCAGTGTGAACCATAGCCACTGCCGGGCATGGCTGCGCTGAGCCTCTCTGCCCCATCTCTGCTTTCATTAGGGATATTGACTCTTGAAAAAGAACTCCAAGGTTTGGACAGGAATTAATAATTATTAATAATCAAAGTATGTAAACACATAAATAAATACATCTGTCACTGGCTAATGCAAAAGCACACATGAAGAGGGAAGTGTGCCAGGGCACAGGCAGGCCCTCGGGCAGCAAAGCCATGCTCTGTCACTTTGACACCACGCTTCAGTGAGTAACTCCAGAGATAAATTCCTAATTCTGTGATTTGGTGGTGCCAGTGTCTGCACAGGGTGATGTGTAATGAAAGTGAAATGAACTCTGAGGATAAGGCACTTAGTAGACAGCTAGAGAAATAGTATTTCTTTGATTTTAGACAAATCCTTCCTTCAGTGTTCTGCTTTTGATCTTTGCATGGAAGGATAAGTTTTATGTAAGACAAATGTCTATCAAAGTTTTATCTAAAAAGCATGCTTTTAACAGAAGGTGGCACTGATTAGATTTACATTTGAAGCAAGACAGTCTAAACAGCCCAGGAATGCAGAAGGATTAAAGTGAGGTCTCACATAAAAACTGTTGCTGTTTTACTAGGCATGTGTAGCCTTTTCGGCAATGAAGTTTGAGCGCTGTTAATCTATGCTGACAGATAATGGTTAATATTTGGGCAGTTGTAATTTTTTTTTTTTTTTTGCTATCTTTTCTGGCTAATAGAGCACAACTCAGTGCACAAAAGATTCTCCAGTGGTTCTACTCAATGTAATTTTGGGAACAAATAATAGTTATCTCTTGGAATCACTATGTCTAGCTCTTGGGGACCATTTGAAAGGCATCATTTACAGTCATAACTGAGATCATAGAATGTTGTGAGTTGGAAGGGACCCACCAGGATCATGGAGTCCTGCAGAGCTGGGAGTAGAGCCTGGGAGACCAGCAGGACCCAGCAGGTGGGAAGGGAGGGATGCACCTGGTGAAGGGACTCTTCTACCTGGTTACCACAATTGCTCTCATGAAGCCTGCATTCATCTCAGAGCAATGAGAGCAAGGATGGAGTAGAGCAAACTCCTTGGAGACAAGCACGACCGTCTGAGATGTGTTTAGTCCAGATGGAGAGTTCTTCTGTCTTACTCTGTGCTTTGCAAACCCATTGCAAGGTCGCTCATTTCTGAGCTATTGCACCAGTTCAAGGAACCATGAGAGTTAGTCTCAGCAATATATTACATTTCTTGTTAATGACTATTTCCTTTTGCCACTTCATCCTCCTGCCTTGCAGTCAGAAAAGTCACAGAGTAGCCTGCTGCATGCAGCTGGATCAGGTCTGTCAGGGAGAGTTTGCACCGCCAGAGTCATTCAGCACTGCCAACACGCTTGGATAGCGAACCGAGGGCTCAAGCAGGTGGCTGGGGAGATGCCCAGTCGTCTTTCCCAGCAAGAAGGAACTGACCAACCCATGGCCATAGCTCCTGCCCTTCCCCAGGCTGCCTTGTCTGTCTGTACACGGTGCCAGTAAAACCACAGTGAGTAGAGCTACACTTGTCTCAGGGTCCAGTCAGAAGCTCCAACCGTTCACCCCTCTGACGAGGGTTGCTGGTTTATCCTGCCAAGACAGTCACTGAGCTGCTGTCCATCCCAGGTAAGGGCATTTTTAGGACATATGCTAATTTTAAACCAAATGCTCTTCCCCCATTCCACCACTGTTTCTTCCCAGGCAGGCAAGTGTGAGTGCAGACATGAATATCCTCTCACTCCCTGCCTCACCCGCCTCGGGGGCTCGAGGACCAAGCAGTACTGTGAGGGGTAAATGCTGGAAGCACTGAACATCATGCAGAGCATCCAGATTCTCATTAAAGAACTGGGTCCTCAGTCCTTGCACCAGCATCACCAATGACCCTGTACTGAGATAATAATTGTGGTAAACTAAATACCCAGCCATTAGAGACCAGGATGAGTTATAAGAGCCCAAAAGTACATTAAAAGTCAGACAATAGTATCCGGATAAAACCTTTGGTGCCTCATAATTAAATAAAGGATTCTTTGAATCAAGAATGGTAAAAGCCAAGTTTTAAGTAGGGCTGACATTAAAGTGCTAGCGAGGATGCTTTGTCTGTGCAGACTGATCAGGTCTGAGGAGGGAGAACAACAGAAACGTGTCCCAAGGAGGCACCACCTCATTCAGCACAGAGACCCAGGGCTGCCGGGGGGTTGGCACTGCAGGTGGGGCAGGGGGTGCCCTCAGAGCCGGGATGAGCCCCATCCTCCCCTTCGGATGATTAACCTGGAGTGTGATGGCCATTTTCAAATGCTGTTAGCTAGAAACAAGGAATTGTAGGAGAGGGTCTCGCACTGTTTGCTCTGGTGGGGGAATGGCTGACGCAGCTGCCCCCTCCCATGTGGGCACCAGCCATCGGGAAAATTGGGATGGGGCTGTGGAGAGGCAGAAGTCAAATGAGAAAGCATGGTTATGCAAAGCCATTCTCCCAGCATGGATAAATGTGATGAGAACTTGATGCTGGGGCATTTACCATGAGATCAGCTCTCCAGAGACAGCAGCTGGCAAAGGGCCGGGGCATTTCCAGGGCCACCAGCTGCAGCAGGTTGTGGCTCCTGGACAGAGCAGCGAGAGAGCTGCAGCAAGTGCTGTCTGTGACCAGCATGGCAAACACCACCAGCATGCTGCTGCTGGAAATAAAACCCCTAATGAATTTCTTGAAGAGCGCTTGAATGCCAGAGTAATGATGGAGGTGGGAACATCCTTGCTAATTACAGAAAGAGTGGGCTGCCCTGGGAAGCGGAGCAGGCAGGATTCCTCCTCCATGTTTGTGCTATACAATCAAACACTTCTCTCTCTGCTCAGAAATCTTCCTGTTTCCTTGATGTCTTTGCGTGGAAATAAGAACACATTGGAACAAAGCCATGGCTGCAACAACCGTACCTATGTCAAACAACAAAAAAGGGTCAGGGACATGCTGCTGACCCAAAAGCAAATGCCAGCACCATGGTGTGCCTGGACCACAATGGCTGCATGGCTGGGGCTCAGCTGCTGCGCAGCGGGGCAGGTGGGCTCATCCAAGCAGAGCTGGCAGGGAGCCACCGCTCAGGATTGCACCCTGTTATTCAGCACTACAGACAGAAATGAGACCAGGACCTCTGCTCCAGATTGCAACATATGCATGAAGAGTGTTTGCATCTGAGACGTGGGTATAAGACCAAGAGGAAGAAGAAAGTGAGGGAGCTCAGCTCACTACTCTTCATTCAAATCATCAGGGAGAGTCTGTTCAACTGCACTTTGTGCCCTGGAAACAGTCTAGAGACTGTGCACTAGTGACTGGAATGTTTAGCAATGTAAAAATATGAATAATTAGCAAAATTTGATTTAGTATTGATTTAATTAGAGAGCTTTAATACTGATTTAATAAAAGAGAGTGTCTATGCCGTATGCTCAGCTGGTGCAATTAGTCATTTGGTCAGAAGAGAGAATCCTGAAAGCATTACTTGAGAAGCAAACCCAAACAGCTGAGGGCTGCATAATTCTACCTGAAGACTTAAGGTCCAATCTAGTACAGGGCTAGTGTAAAGGACTGGGGTTTACCCATGCACAGCAGTAGGACTGGATGAAGGAGAGTGGTCCAAACCCTTTAGGACTATAATGAACTATATTGCTTTGGAGGAAAAAAAATTCCCTGTGTTAGAGCACGGCTCTAGGATGCAGCCCTCTGGCTGCAGAAGGGCAGGGAACAGCGGGGAGCCCAGGCCGACCAGCAACAGGCAGGTGAGGTTCTCCCCAGGCTGAGCCCGATCCACAGGGATTTCCTGGGAAAGGCCCATGGGAGATCACACCGGCTGCTTCTCCAGCTGGGTGGCATTGCCTTTGCTTTCCGTACTGCTGTGCCTGGTCCTGAGGGGCTCTGGTTTAGGCTGAATGGTTTATGTTAAGGTGAAGGAAATGCTTCCTGATTTTCATTTCAGTGAGGAAAATATTGTTTCCATCCAAATTCTTTTTCCTGCTCAAGTTTGGCAGCTAATCCCAAAACTCTTTTTTTCCCCCCAGACTCCTAATTATAAAGTCTCATGCTGGGGAACATCCAAATATAAACAACAAGAAAGACCTTCACATGGGACATGTGCCTGGGACACACAACTACTGACATCAGAAAAAGATTCAGTGCTGGATGATTCAGGAGCAACACTGACTTGTTGCTCCTCTGAGTTTCTGGCATCCTCTCATCATCACAGAGGCAATCTCCTTTTCCCTCCTCTACTTTGCTGTCTTTTATCCTATTAGTCAGCTTTACTTGGCTGCGGGTGCATATTCGTTGCAGAGGTAATAGAAAGGGAAGAAAATTAATCTTTCCTGTGCATTTCCATGCTGTGCTCATAACTGCTTCTCTGATTGTCATAATAATAAATTAAAAAAAAACAAATAGAAATAGACCAAAGATGATTTTGCCATGTGTTAGGTGTAGTAAGCTATGCTGGAGAAGATGCATGCTTAGAAATTAAAATAAGCCCTTTGGTGGACTAGTCAGGTATTGCTTTTTATTGCAGGTATTAATTAAATACTATATTGCTTTTATTTCCAAGTTAAAAAAAAAAAATCTAAATTTTGCCGCAAGATACTTTTAGCAAATGATAAATATAGAGCTCTTGGAGAAAGCATGTGTCTTTGTTAACTCATGCGCGTGTTTTTGGTTTTTCTACTATTACAGTAATAAAAACTACCTCCTTATCACTATGCAAATCAATGTATTATTAACAAGTAAGGCACATTTTTGGTTGACTAAGGCTGGCAAATATCCTATTTCCACCCCATGAGATGTGCAACCTCAGAAATGTTTATTAAGGGGAGGGTGCTCACTGTATCAGCATTCTCCGTTCTCTGGTACCACCCAGTCTATGGCCGGTCCAGATCTGAGGAAAATCAGTTTAAGATGGAAGAGAGTGTTGGAATTTTTATTGACTATTTTTTCTCTTGCTTTTTCGTTGCTATGGAAACAGCCCCTTCTTATCCGTACATCATTTGCTCATTTCCCGATTCACATTTCTGGCCGTTCCCGTCGGTACCGGCTCCTGCCCGTGACTGGGGGCTCTGCCCCGCCCGGGTTTGCGCGTTTCTTCATTGCGACAGAACGCGAAAACCGTGACATTTACCCCAGACCGCTTCTCCTTCGCCGTGGCAGGACAAGGGGAGCTCCGCGGGCCGGCAAGCGGGGGACGGGGCACAGACCGGGGGGCCCGCTGGGACCCCCAGCCCCGGGGACACACCGGAACCCTCACCCCGTGGGGCACACCGGGGCCTCCAGCCCGGGGGGCACCCCCAACCCCTACCCTGGGCTTATGGTGCGCGGGCTGGGGGGTGTCGTGATCTCCCCATACTCGGCGGTACTTGGCACGACCTCCCCCAGGAGAAGGGGGACTCGGTGCAGACGAGTCTGCGGAAGCCGCAAGGCTCTTGCGGGAGGGCTAGTGCCTTCCCCGCGCCCACACCACTGCGGTGAGCCCGCGCGTTCTCAGCCTCCG
>NW_010310694.1:8599-8874 GCF_000700745.2 Antrostomus carolinensis
GGGCTCGTACCTGCCCCGGATCTGTGCATACAGGGACGGCTGTAGGAGCAACTGGGTCCCCAGCCCCAGCAGAGATGTGTGTGCTGGTTTTGGTTGAGCTGAGGTTGGTTTTCTCCATAGCGGGTTGCACGGTGCTCTGGATCTGTGCTGGTAACACAGGGATGTGTTAGTTTGGGGCCAGACTCTTCTCCGTGGTGGCCAGAGACAGGACAAGGGGCAACGGGCACAAACTGGAACACAGGAGGTTCTGCTTAAACATGAGGAAAAGCTTCACT
>NW_010310694.1:9050-24942 GCF_000700745.2 Antrostomus carolinensis
TCCTGCTGAGCAGGGCTTGCACAGCACCAGGGGCTGTTCTGCTCCTCACCCTGTCCCATCACCATGCAGTGAGAGAGGAAAACACAGACTTTGGTTTTTGGACCTAGAGGTCACCAGGGTCCAGATTCTGCTTCATAAAGTGTTTGTAAAACTTTTGGGTAAAAATCTAGGGTTTGTCCTCGCCTTCACCTCTTCCCGTTATTACAAATCTCAAATTAAGATCTACCAAGCCTGTTGGCTGCAGACCCAGGGACATTTTGGTAAATGGAGGAAAAGGAAGAAAGAGTATTTTGAATGTACACTTAAGGAAGGCAGATCCTCAACAGTAAGGTCTGGATTCATTTATTTTGGCAAACAGTTAGGCTGTGGGTTTTAGGAAAGTGTTTTCTTTAGAATGTGAGGTTTGGCCAGCGGTGCATGCGTACACAATGCTCTTAATTTACTTTTAACAGACACTAGAGAAGACAGAGGGAGTACTTGGACTGGATTGTATAAATCTTATTTCACTTCCTTATGAAGACTGACAAGCTCTGACAAGCTTCTGAAAAAAACAGCATCAATGTTTGACAACAGTTCTGATTGCTGAATAAATGCTGGCAATTATATTATTAGTTTATCACAGTTTATTACATTAAAAATCCTCTCCATTATTCAAGACACACCTGTGCACATTAGTTTTGGAGACATCTCAGACTTTAGCTAGTTTTCTCAAGTATTCTAACAGTAGGTGTAGGCTTGCCTTTGTATTTTTGTGGTTTCTACCTCACAGCTGATGATTAATGTTCTTATTTTTCATCACATTCGAGTCAGAATCTGGGTGGTTGAACATTGCTCTTTGTAGTTTGCCTCCCACTCACAAATTCTCAACTTGATCCTAATGCTGATAATCTTAAACCTGGGACTCCTCATTAACACACAGCTCTGTTTACCAGTGCTTAATGGTTGCAGCAATTAACTTTGTTTTCACTGACTTCTCTTGGCTACTCTCCTGCTTTTAATTTGGTGTGACAAGATGCTTACGTGTTTAGAAAAACATACTGGTAATGTGAGGATATACCTTTCTGAAAAATCAGGAATTATGCATATCTCACAGTTTTATGTACTGAGATTATGGTCAGGTTAACATTACTGAAAATCTTTAAGAAGCCGGTGTGTATGCAGGCCCATAGGCATGTGTCATAATGTGCCCTCAAAAAAACCCCAAAAACCAAACCAAAAACCAACCCAGAAAAAAACAGCAAAAAGCCTGTTGATGGAAAAACAGGGGAATGCTTGCCGGACCTTGAATCTAACATGCATTTTCAAGTGGTGACTTAGACACATACATGAGGAGGGCTGAAGCGAGGAAGGCAGGGTAAGCGCTGAGAACAGAGAGGGCAGGAGAGCTTCTGTGAGGGCTGCGTTAGGGATCGACCTTGGTGTAACTGAGAATTAAACCTGATAAAGAAACCTGGTCATTTCAACAAGACATATGAAAATTGCCATGGGCATGGAGAAAAGGACATTTCTCTTCGACATCAGTATTCAGCTGTTCAGGGGTAAAGCGTCCTATTGCTCTCCTGTGAAGTAACTTAAACATTATAATATTAGTTGCTAATCATAATTTTTATTATACCTATGCATATATTAGGATCCTACTAGAAACAAGAGATACACAACCATTAAAATTAATTAATCATTTTACCGTATGGCTTCACTTCTTATTTCTTCTAACATAAAAAATGTTTCTAATATGGTGCTGCCAGCTAACCTATTTCTTCAGCCTCATTTGAAACACAGCAGAGACAACCTCTTCTCGCTGCAGAGGTCCCAGACACTGCAGACGCCGTGCGGGAGGGAGACTGGGGTTATGTAGAGATTGCCATACTGTGTTCAACCAGTGGAAGTTGGTTCTACTCTGCGTGAAATGCAGTAGGAGCTGGTACAGAGGGTTTCCTCGGAGGTGGAGCTGAAGCTGAGCTGGGGAGAGGCTCTGTCTTCAGTGGGCAGATGCTTCTCAGAGAGCCCCGGGGACAGTTGACAGCCTCTCGCTAAAACGAGCACCTGTTGCAGCTCTGCTTGTGTCTGTGTTCAGGGTGGGGAGAAAGGTTTAGTTCTGGCTGTGGCAAGAGTTTGAAAGCAAGTGTCAATGGACATTTTATTGAAACTAAGGGCAACTTGTGCATAAATTTCTAATTTTAATGTGTTTTCCTTTATCCTGGTCAATACTCCTACACCAATTTTGCATTAATATGCAAAACACAACACATAGAGGAATGAAGAGCTTGTAGGTAACCCCCAGGCCCAAGCACTACAATGGTCTATTTTTTTTTTTAATTTCTCAGAACACAATGCATCTTGGAGTAGTATTCTTTGGTGCCCCTTGCCCTGGGAAAAGAGGTAATCAAATGCATAGTGAAGAAGGGAAATAAAGAAGAAGTGGAAAACTCTTTCAGTTGTGTTGCCAGTGTTCACCTGGGAGTCCTGTTTGGAGCCCAGCTGGTGGGACAAGCGCAGGAGGCAGCTGTGTGCAGAGCTCTGGTCAGTGCACACACACCCCGTGTGCTGCTCCGGTCTGCGTGGATGGTGTTGAGCCCCCTCCCAGCCTGCCCCACGCATGTCCCCAAGCATCTCTGGGGTTATTCAGCTTAACACCCCTCGTGCTTTGTGAAACTGTGTGCCTTTGCAGCCACCACGCTTGGTGCTTGAGCTGAGGGTCCCTTCAGCAATGGTACCGTAAGACCCTGCCGTGTCTGTCACGCCTTGTCCGTGTGGCTGTCAGGGCTACGGAGAGTTCAGAGACCAGAACACATGCCTTGAGCAGCCATGTGAGCATGGGAGGGAGAACAGTGAAGAGGAAGGATGAAGGTTAAGCCAACAGTTTCAAGCTGATATTGGGCAGACAGAGCAATTCTCATCTTTTGATGAGAATTATCAAATTATAGAGGCTTCCAGGATCCTGCCCGTGGCAGAGTCATCCTGAAGATGTGTGCCCTGGACGAGGTGAGAACTGGGGCGGTTGTTCCTGGGTGAATGCCAGCACCAACACCATGCTCCTCCTCATCACTGCTGCTCCCCTCACCTGGACTGCACTGCATAACCGCAGGGGCTGGGGACATGTACTGGGTCTCACAGCATGTTACATCTTTGCTATCAAGGGTCTGTCTGGAGCTTCTAATGAATGAGATGAAGCAAAGCCTCAGAAGGCAAAGAGAGGAAAATTAAATGCAAGAGAATATTGATTGTAATGTGAAGAGTGGTTGTTGGCTATTACCAGATGCTACCAATGTAGTTTTCTCTATGGTTTTTGTGACACAGGACACAGGCAGCTTTCATCTGGGCATTTGGTCCCCTCCTCTGATTGAGAAGGGAAATTGTCTTTGCTTTAAAACTTGCTTGTTTGCTTTAAAACTTGCTTGTTTGCTTTAAAACTTGCTTGTTTGCTTTAAAACTTGCTTTTGATTGATTTAAACCTAACTCTTATGAGAGCTGTGTCCCTCACCAAACTCCATGTCATGACTGTGGTGTAGGTTCTGACAAGGCATCTATAAAATGATGATGCAATGGTGGCTGGATAGATGAGTAGTGCATGCAATGCTGCAAAAGAATTGCAGCAAACCCTCTGTGACCTCTCTTCAAGCACTAAGGAGCGCTGGTATGTGCAGAGAGCTTGGGATCCTGGCTGCTTTACCAGAAAATTAATGAAATGGCAAGTATAGTAAGTTTGATTTCTTCATGACCTCTTCCAATCACCTTTCAATTCTTCACAATCTTGTCTGTTACCTGTCTGGCTCTTAACACTTGCCATGTGCTCTTATGCTTTGTTAAAAGGGAGAAAATAATTAAAAAAATCATTTTCCCCCAGGAACTCATGAGCACAATTTTGCTACATCAGCTTTGTGATAAGTTGGCTTTGAGAAATAACTGGCAGTATATTTCTCCTGCTGTATTTAGGAGAAAATCAGCCGTGTCTCTTAACTGAAGTGTTTTAAGCTTGTCTTTGTCAGGTAATAAAATTGTTTTGCTTTTTATAACTAAATGCCTTGTGATATCTATTTCGAAGGCTGACATTTCTAATGCACTAACACCCTTGAGCAGAAAAAAGCTATTCAATTTGAAGTGTAAATTCATCCACAGATGTTTTCAAGATCTAAGAAGAGGTCGGTAAGGACACTGGCAGAATGATGTGGATGCTCCACACTGACATTGTCCACGACACTGTTTCAGCAGAGGAGAAAGGGGATTTGGCACCCAAGTTCATTTAGTAGCGCTAATAATCTTAACATTTTGTGCATTATGGGAGTTTACAGGTTGAAAGCAATCTCAACAGGGAAGCTTGAAAAAGCAGTGAATTATAATAAAAGACCTCATATATGGTCTTCAGTTTTGAGCAATTTTCTACTTTTTCTGTTTATCCAGAGTCTGAGGTTGGTGCCCTTTACTGGAATTCATGATCACAGATTTTATTTTGTGCATTCACAAAAACAGTTCCTGTTAGATCTATTTATCTATTTATTTATATTTGTGTGAAATGCACTAATAAATTTTTTAACTTCGTCTCAATGCTAAGCGATGTCATCTGGCCATTTTCAGACTCCGCTGGTATTCTTGGCCCCTTTGAAAGGTCTGTCTGCATATTTAATGCTCTGTTTTTCCTCTTCGGCTGCTGTTGGTGCACTGACTGTATTTTTCTGAGGCTGGCTGTCCGAAGGGCAGAGGCGATCACGGACGGTGCCTGACTGCGGAGCCATGGGGGAATGTCGGGCTCTCGCTGTGAGAGCTCAGTGTTGTGAGTGGGGCATCAGCCGAGGTGTCCCCATGGTGTGGGGACACAGCTGATTTTTTGGTTGACCCCCAATGGTCCTCCTCAATGGCCTTGAAGGCTCAGAAGAAATGCTGATCTTCAACCTCATCATCAGAGCCTGATGATACTGTCTCAGGACGGCATTCTCAGGCCAGATGACCTCACCACCACCCTTGGGGTCTGCGGTGTGGCAGGGAGAGAGGGACCAATCTCAGTGATGCACCCAAGGTCATAACCGGTCAGGTTTTGAATGTCTGTGAGGATGGAGATATCCCTGCCACTCTGGGCCTCGCTCCAGTGTTTGACCACTGTCATGGGGAAATATTTTTCCTAATACACAGCAGGAGTTTTCTGTGTTCCAAAATCTTTGTTCGCCTTGAGCATCCAATGTTGTTTGTTATATATTTATTACCTACTATTTATTCATCCCAAGCAGGAGCCAGTGACCGGAGACCAGCATCCTTCCTGGGGGATGCAGGCGTGCATGGACATCATCCATGTCATCCCAGGTGCCAGCGTGACAAACGCTTCGAGGTTCAGACTGCTGAAACGATCACGTCTCTCTTAATGAAGTGGATCCTGCTCTGTAAGTTCTGCACTGTTAAATAACTCCGTCCATGACTTCCCGAGGTTAGCACAACGAATTAACAACGTATGGAGCCATTTATGTGTTGAGACCAATACACCTTTTTCCTAAGGGAGGGTGTGAAATGTGGAGGAACTAAGTGCAACAGAGTCCCTCTGGAGAAGCATGTCTAGAACATTATTCGCATCTGTCTACAAACAATAACAAATAATTTCTCAAACTTACTTTGAGTGTTTCTGGTTTTACTGCTATCTCATGTTATTTCCTAATTTTCTTTATAACACTAACAAAAAAGGGGGAAAGCACTTTTTCAGCAGTCTGTCTACAAGCTACAGAAAATTATTTAAAGCTTTTGCAGCTCTATCTTATCTTTTCCTTTCTGAAGGATTTGATCATGAATTATACATTCCAGCACAATATAAAATATTTAACTCATGCTCTTCAATTCCAGTTCAACTTCCCAAACAAAGAAATTAGTTTGAACACAGAAAAGACTGGGTATATAGATATGAATCCACTAGTGCTTATAACAGCTTTCCCCTGCTTAGTGCCCAGATCAATAGGACCAAAGCCTCAGAAGGCTTCAGGTGGTCAGCGCTGCTCTGCGTGCCATTCACTTAATTACAGGAGAAACTTGGCTTCAGCAGATTGATTGTGCAAATATGAATTCAGGCTTGATGCTCCGAAAATGCGCCTGCGGATTTCTAAAGCTTGGGAGGAAAATATGTAAGGAAAATGAAGTGCAATAATTATTGGTCATGCAATGAAACTATTCCCTTGTTTCAGAATTTCTTCAAGCTAGCAGGAAAGTCACAGCACTGTAACAGGATGGCAAATGTTAAGGGAGGATACGATCTCCATGTCCTGGACCCCTCGCTTACACCCTGCTGTGCTTCTGCTGGCTTCTCCTTAGAGCTGTGCTGGAGGAGATACGGTACAAAGCAGACGCGAATCAGGTCAAGAGTTGTAAGCAAATGCATTGAATTTAATTTTAAAGAGTGTGCATATAATTGGATAAAAAATAGGAATTAGAAAGGAATTCTGACTTAGTTTCCAGAGGTATGAAGGCAGATACTATATGGTTACACACAGCGTTATTTGCTCTGGTTGTCCAAAGTTTGTCATGGTAATTCATTAGTTGGCGTTATCTTTAAGAAAAATAATGGAGGAAGCCGTAAAGGTAACTGTGTCCATTTTCCAGCTAAAGGAATTACATAAATATTTGTTACACACACACAAATGCAATATACAATCATTTTTTAATTCAGTGTGCCTGTGGAAAATATAATTTCAGATCTAGGACAAAATAACAGCTTGCCTTAACCATAGCCTGGCATTTGCAATTACACACATAAAGTTGTTTAGGAGTTGAAGAACAAATTCCCTAAGACTTGGGGCAGAGAAGTGAATGTCATTAGTTGCTCCATTTTCTCTCCATTGGAACGTATAACATGCTCTGCGGAGCACAGCAGACACGTCACTGAAGTACTGCCTCGTAGAGCCATTTTCTGCTGCGCATGGAGTGACGCAGAACTACTGGATCTTGCGGCCCTGTCCGACCAGATCATGCATCGTCCTCTTGTGTGGTGTCACTGCACAGACAGGCCATCACCTTCAGAAGCACGCGGAACTAACTGTCTTCTGGTAGGCTTGGAGCACGATGCCTGAAACCGGGCAGCCTATGCTAGAAAAAATTAAAACTTTATTTTTAATCTATGGGTGTCAGCTAGTCTGCTTTGGCAAACCTAGAACATTTCTTCCTGGTGACTGGAAATGCAACATCCCCTGGTTTGTGCTTTCAGATAAAATAAGACTTGACAGCCTTATAGTGATGAGAAATAAAATACATTCATTCAGACATGTCGAAACAAGCAAACGAGACTTGCCCTCTCCCACCTGAGGGCTCACCCTGAGGTGTCATTACACCCTGGAAATGTTGGCTGTGCTCCTGGCCCTGTGCCTGCGGAGATCCCAAAGCCCGACCTGCAGGGAGCTACAAACTCCGGAGAAGTGTCACAAAGTCCTCAAATTTTGCTTGAAACTGAATTCCTGAGAGGAATTGCTGGTTTTCTCCACTTGACCTAGGTGAGCTCCCAGGCTGGCAGGTGCTGTGGCCTCACTACTGCTGGCCATCCTGCCTGAGGGCTCCCAGTTGCCTCTTGGCGCTGGGCTCAGAGCCAGGAGAGCTCAGGCAAAGGGTGGCCACGGCGGGGCTTTTCCCGGGAGAACAAGAGCGAGAGGCTCTAACTACCAGAAACCCTGTAGTGAAGGAGTCTGCTTTAAGATTTTTGAACCTATGGCTACAACTATCACTTCTTCCATCCTCAGAATTGCATTCTTGTCCTTCCTCTGGGGAAAGAGCCAAATTCTATCCAGAGGATGAGCACAGGTGTGTGTCACGGCGAGGGGAAGCACCGCACAGGCTGCACTACCAGCCTGGAGCTCTGCACTGGAGACAGAGCTGTTCTCCCAGGAAGGACTTGTTCAGAGCCATGGCCTCAGACAGGGAGCAGCTGTCCCTCTGGCTGTCCTAAACAAGGGACAGGACAAGCCATTACAGAGATATTGCTAATGGTTCCTCAGAATGGCCTTGCAAATGATGTTGATTGAGGCTGGTGTTTGGACAGAGAAGAGCAGAGTGCAGGAGGCTTCCAGGCACTTCTGGGTGTGTAAGAAGATCATCGGTGGCTGGGAGTCTTGACAAGCAAGAGGCAGAGTCTTGTCATGGGGATGTCCAAGAGAAACTGTCAGAACTACTTCTGCATGGCTTTCGGGCAATGGCTCGCGTTTGTGGCTCGCCGGTGCTGCCGTGCTCAGCCATGGTGGCCCGGCTGGTGTGGTGGGGAGCCAGGCAGCTCTTGCGGTGTCATCCCTGGGGCAGGCCATCAAGGTCACCTCTCTGAGACTGGAAACAGCCCCTGCAGGGAAAACTGGAAAGAAAAGTGTGTTTGTGCATGCTCACACATGCTCAAAGGTGGAGAAAAGGCACAGCGGTTCCTCTCTCTGGGTTCACGTGGGTTTCTCTCAACCAGATGGTAAATTCTGAAGGTAACACTTTCTCTGAATTTTGCCTCTCAGTGTTACGGATGAAAGCACTAATCAGGTAAATAGGTGCTTATCATGTACAGTTCAAATCCTCACTCCTAGTAGGCATATTTTAAATATGAGGGTGAAGTGAGGCTTGTATATGAATTATTCAGGCTCAGTTTTTAAACTAGTAAAGAAAAGAGCATTTTCTCGGGCCAGTAAAAATAGATCATTTGTGACATGAGTCACGTTACGACTTCCACAAAAGTGGAGTTGCACTCAAGTGATGGACTGTGTGTATTTCACAGTGGAGTGCCTGCTGATATTAAAATTCAGGAGGAGAAATGTTTCCCTCTGGCTCACTTCCCATTACTGGCCTTAAAGGCTCATTCTACAAACTGCAGAGCTGCACCATCATCTGCAGGAAAGAAAAACCACAAAACCACTTCATACAACTGCATCTAGACTGCATACAAATGCATGTGAAAATCTTAATCTGATCCCTAAGTTCCCTGAACCAAAACAATTTACAAGGCTTCTAAAAATACTGACCTCTGCAAGCCAAAAAGCTCCTCTGGTAACTGCTCTGTGTGCATGTGTGTGGAAGAGGATGGCTTCCTTCCAGAGCCCCCGTACCTCTGGATTAGGAGGTCCTTGCAGAGCATGTTAATGCGGGGCTTTCTGGAGAACCTAATTTATTCTGTACCTAAAGAACAAGGATGAATACACTAATAGACTTCTTTGGCAAGGCTATAAATGGGAAGACTAAATTTATGGAGGGAAAGCTAAGGAAAGGCAACCAATCATGATCAAAGGGCTGATTATATAATTTACACTCATTCAGAAGAAATGAATTCAGCCTTTTAGAGTCCTTAATAATTAACACATAGCTGGTTATGACATTAATGCATTAATTTTCTGTCTTCCATAATACATAGAAGCTACAATAAAAAGCAGAAAATAAAATCAAGAGCAGAAGATGGGAAGATCTTTTCTAACCTTGCTGCTTTTTGTGTAAAAAAAAATTGAGGATTTGAAGTGAAAGAGGGATAATTTTTAGGGTTTTTTTTTCCTTTCTTTTTTTTTTTTTTTTTTTTTTTTGCCATGGCACAGAAATATCAACAGATGAAAGACCAACGTGAAGAAAAGTAAAGCTGAATAAAGGCATATTAAGCATTTAATTCAACCTAGATTTTAAATTCAAATGATCACTGTAATATTATGGAAAGGGACTATTTCTGTTCTGAAGCTCAGTTCTTTGATTAACCAAATGCTATGAGTTTTCTTTGCAGATCTTTCAAAAACAATATATAATGGCATAGGTCAGTGGGAAAAGCCTTGTTCTTTACTAACAAATGTTCATTTAAGTCCCCTGCAGTATCTGAGTGGAGGGTGTTGTATCAGGGCCATCAATCACGCTTGATCTGAATAAGAAATATTCTTCCCTCTATGCTCACGGTAGGTGAGACTGAGCTTGTTTTGTTTTAAATTTGAGCCCAATGTCAGCGTCAGGAAGACTGAAGGAGTGTACCTTGGCTTTTAAGGCAATTCACACAGGTTCTCAAAAGGACCAGAAAATTAACATTAATGAAAAAAGTGAAGGCAAGACTTCCTCAGAACTTTTTCTGAACAAAATCCAGACTGTATTTGTTTATTTTGTGCAAAAGTAGGCTTCAGCTGACCTCTTTCTTCCCATCTTTAAATATATAAGGATGTGTTTATGTGTGTCTGCTTTCATGTGCATTTGTTTGGCTGACTGTCAACACACTGCTGTTCAGATGGCTTGGAAGGTATAATTAGTTTGTAAAGTTATACAATAGGCTAATTTTAGGCAAAATGGGGCTTATTATTGCCTGATGGAAATGTAGACTTTATGAAAGCTACAGCAGGGATTAGATCAGTCCATTACATTCATTAGGCAATTTTTTTCATTTCACACATACAAACTTTTTCGAGATACCTTAAAATAGTGGATTTGGAGAAAAGATTGGTAACTGAAGATGAACTTGTTCTGGAGATACCAGTGGTGCGTGGGAGCTCCGGCGCTGTGACTGGCTCCATGGCGTGGGGCCAAACGCTGGCTCTGGGGTTTGCCCCTCTCTGCCTCCCCACCACCGCGGGGTCTGGGACCCCAGAAGGCTGCACCCACCGCTGCTGAGGATGATGCTCGGTGCTCTGCCCTGGGATGTCCTACAGTTCTTGATGTTTGGCAACACCCAACCTCAAACATTTCTTTTGGAGCCCAAATCTGACAGTCCTGTTCCTTCCAGATGTTTCTTGCCATTCCGTTCAGTTTCTACCTCCTCATGCACTGTTCAAAGCCGAGTTTAAAAGTCTTATTTGCATGCATATAGCATCTGGAATCTAGATTAATATTTTGGGGAAAAAGAAT
This sequence comes from Antrostomus carolinensis, assembly GCF_000700745.2. Taxonomy (NCBI): domain Eukaryota; kingdom Metazoa; phylum Chordata; class Aves; order Caprimulgiformes; family Caprimulgidae; genus Antrostomus; species Antrostomus carolinensis. The sequence goes on from NW_010310694.1 coordinate 19,839, forward strand.
AAATGTCAGGATTTTTTTTGTAGTTAAAGTAATTTTATTTAAAATTACTTGGCAATTTTATTGGTGATAATAGGATTATGAAATCCATTTGAATTTGGGGGAGCGGGTAACATAAGGAATCAATTCAAAGTTCTCTGTTGAATGGAAACCTTGTCAAATCTCCTTAACAACAAGTTTTCACTAGCTCTGTGTCACATATTGGATAATCCAATTAGGGATTTTAAATTACATATTTTGCTAGAAATAACATGTATGGAAATGGAGTAGATTTCAGGCAATTTTAGGGTACTAGCAATAAAATAGTTGGGTTTTGTTTTGTCACTATGATACCTGAAGATGTAGAGACACATTTACTCAACTAATCTATCTATCTCCCAAACATGCCCAGGGTAATGCTAACTAGCGCTGCACCTGTATTTTCAGTAAGAGATAACTGCAATCGTTTTGCCAATTATTAGTTGTCACTGCAAAGACAAACCTGCATTTGGATGCATCTTTTGTATGTTTTATTGAGATGTCCCACAGGCAAATAAAAATGTGTCAATATATTAGGCTTGATAAATTTGTTATGAATTGTTTATTAATCCAGTGACTTGAAAATAGCTATTGCCCTTCATCATCCTATCTTCTACAGCAAATTTACTTCTATTAAAGTAAATGTGTTATGGTATCCCTGTTATTCAGGCTGTATGTTTATAAGGAAAGTGTACTTTCTCCTAGTATTTTTGCCTCGAAGGTTGCACATTTGAGACCCCAAATGCAGCAAGAAATCTCTAACTGATGTGTTCTTTGGGTGGTACCGTGGGGGCTTTTTGAATGGAAATGTTTCCATTCCAGGGCATCAGTCTCACACAATACTCAGCTTTTGGAAGTCCCTGTGGGATACATACTGCCAAAAAGGGTTTTAGTTTCCTGACATGACGAAGGAGATGTGAGGAGGCTGGTTTGTCCTTCCTGGCCGCCGGGTACCAGGGGCTGTGCTCCCTGTCCCTGGCAGTGCCAGGTCCTGGTCAGAGGTGGGTTTGTGCTCCCTCGGCTGCACCTCGGAGACCGCCCCCCCAGCCACTGCCAAGGCAGATGCTGCTCTGGGGGCTGGAAGCTGCGTCAGGCTGAGCAGAGCTGCGTACCCGAGGCGGTGAAAGTGTCAGTAGATGGCACTCGTGATATGCAGCAGATTTTCTGAATTTTTGCAAAGAAAGGGAAAATATATTCACTTTTGCGTATTTTGGCTGGCCTCCCTTGACAGCTTTAGGTTCATCTGCTGGCACGTACGGCTCATGGGAGGCGAGGGCAGCAAGGATGCTGGTGGGGAGATCCGATGCTCCTGACGCCAGACAAGGCTCCTGGCTCTGGCTGGGAGGGCTGGGGGCTGCCAGCGGGGGCTGTAGGGGCTGGAGAGCGGAACTGGGACCCTCACACATCCAGGCATGTGGATAACTGCAACCTGGGCGAGCTCCCAAAGAGTGTCCTTCCTTGCACTTCCCACTGGTGATTTACTCAGTAAGAAAATCCATCTGTGACCATTGTCACTGGAGATGAGCCTGTTATAATGTGATGTCAGCTCAGCTTCTAAACAACTTACTGTGTGCATCTCCTGCGATCCCATTCCTGTCTGTCAGTGCTGCGCTCCCGCACGCGATGGCTGCAGGCACTGGACCCATGCTTCAGCAGAGCACAGCTTCAGGCTAATGTCAGCGTAACACAAACGTCCCAAACCTTCAACAAACCAAGTGTGAAAACCCTATTTCAGATTGTTTGGACTCAAGATGTGTGTTTCCAGTCTTTGTAGGCAAAGTCAGTCTACGAGCTGTTGGGAAAGGGACAACCTGCAGTGACAGCACAGCAGTTTGGGAGCTACTTGGAAGAATCTGGGGGCTGGTGGGGACTCACAGCAGATGCCAAAAGAGTTGGTCGATGTGAGTGGGACCTGTTGGTATCACCGGTGAAAAATTGTGGTGATTGGGAGAGGACTGTGAATGGAAAATAGTGATATGGCCCTAATCTTTGAGAAGGGGAAGGAGGAGGAGCGATGGGCTGGTCAGCCTCACCTCAGTCCTGGAACAACCACGAAGCATGTCCCCTAGCATCTGTTTCCAAACATGCAAAGGACATGAAATCAATTGGGACAAGACAACATGTTTCCCCAGGCAGATGCTGCCTGGGCAGCTTGAAGGCCTTCTCCAGCAGGAGGACTGGGTCTGTGGGGCAGAGGAGAGCAGGGAGCCCACCTGCCTGGGCCAAGTGGGAACCTCAGCACCATCTCCCCCCACACTCCCAGGCAGGAGCTAAGGAGATATGGGCTGAGCTGGGCTGGGCTGGATGGACCTACTGTTGGGTGCAATGGGAACTGGCTGGGCTCATGGGGTTGCCGCCCAGTATTGACGGGAGCTGATGCTGAGGCCAGTGGGGTTTCACAGCTTTGTCGCATCCTGGATGGATGTAGTGCTGGTCACCTGGGAAATATCACTGTTATGAGCAATTGTACTGAAAGGGGATGATTTCAAATTGATGCTTGTTTTTTTCTTCCAAACACTGATGGGTAATCAACGTATTTCATCAGAATACTCATTTTCCTCTCTTTTCCTGTTCCTTTCTCCAAAAAAATCGTCCAGAACCCAATTCAAAGAAATCAAATGAAATCCTTGCCTGGAAGCATTTCTTTCTGGTGCATTTTAATAGTTTATCTGTAAGGATTCAATTTTGTCAGCAAGTTTCAACATATCCCTTGATATGAAATGAGCATTTTAAAATCACAGCTTATAGGTTAAAAATGATTCTGTGTGTTGGTCTTTTGGTTCGTCTCACAGATGCATGAGGATAATAATAAATTTTGCAGATTCTGGCACTCATGGAGCACAGCAACAGCCCTAACACAGAACAGCAGAGGTGCTGTCCCACATCTGATGCCACTGAAAGGTAAATAATGGAATATTTTACTGTTACTACAATTTGAGACACATGAAGTATCCATGGAACTAGAAGAGAAGAAATGTGTTCACGAGCTTCTCAAGCCATGTTGACCCGTGGTAAGCACCCACATCAAGGACAGCTGCTTTAGATGCAGCCCGTGAGAAGCCAGAGGACTGAGCCCCGGCAGCACAGTTCAGCCGGCCGTGCTGGCAGCAGGGCCGTCACCAGAGGTGGTTTGGTGCCGGCACCGCGAGGCAGGGTGCCCTCCTGTGCCATGGCAGCTGCCAGACATGGTTCATGGGTGGGAGGCCGTGCAGCACAGCAGAGCATGGAGGCTCCTTCCTGCTCGATCTGTACCAGGGACGGTAACAATGTCAGAAACAGTTTTAGTCAGAATTTTTAATGTGCATAAAATCAAGACTATTTTAAGAGTAGAAATAAGGTTTATAATTTCACTCCTGTGAGCCCCTCTCTGCTTATAAATACTTCCTATTTGCATTGAATTGTTTATTGTTAATAGCTTTGGTGTTTAGAAGATACAAATAACATCTCCACTGGGAGAACAGAAATGTCTTTCCGGACATATAAAATATCTACTTTGTCTATTTTTGAACTAAGGAGAAGTATTTTAAGAACTATTAAATAGTTTTTAACATCTAATGGGAAATTATGGTTTGACTTGCAATACCACTGTCCTGCTGGTCCCTTTGTCCAGAGCACAAGTTTAGGAAGGGTGATGCCACACATGCCACTGGCCCTGGCCACGCAGCAGCCCAGCCCACTCCCCACACCCCCGAGGGTCCCTGGCAGGGCCCGGGGAGGGTCTGTGCCCCAGAGAGTCGGGTTGCCGGAGGTGGGGGGCTCTCAGCCCTGACTGAGCTGCTTTGGAAGTTGCAGCCGCTTGTGCACAAAAGCAGCAGTGTGCAAAAGTTATGTTGTCTTCTGGGGGGTGTATTTATAAAATTTTGTGAATTTCAGCTGAGAAGCATCACTCGGCCTCGTTCAGTGAGGATTTACAGGTACTAGCACCATGAAACTGGCTACATGGCAATGAGCAAGTTTCACTAAAACAGTTTTCTGCTATTGTCTGTTGGTTTAAACTGCAGTATTAAATTAAGCAATCGCCTAGTAAATTCATTTATTAGACCCTTCAAAATCTAATAAAGAAATATGTCAGGCATTAATTTACCTGGAAAGATAATCAGAGAGACTCTTCAACCGGAGCAGGCAGTCTGGACAGCATCTTTAAAGTTAATGGTCTATAAAGCGAGCAGCTAAGAGTCTGTGTAGCTTCAGTCTCTGTTGGCATCTCTTTGCTGGTGGTATGCAGCAAGAGGGAGCAAAAGAATATTGATTTCCTCCAAAAACACTCTTTAGCCCTCCCCCATCCTCAGCTCCCCACAGTAAATGAGGCTTTGAGCAACCTGATCTAGTGGAAGGTGTCCCTGCTGATGGCAGGGGGATTGGAACTAGATGATCTTTAAGGTCCCTTCCAATCCAAACCATTCTATGATTCTTCATGGCCCTAGCAAGGGAGGATGGAGCAGCATGACCCACCTTTTCTGGGTCAGAGATGGCTTCTGAGCTGTGGGTCTTGGCTGGTGGAGTGCTGTGCAGCATGAAGAGGACAATGGGGATAAATGAGTGTGCAGGGGTTGGGGAGCACTGCAGGGGACCAGCCCAGTGGCCCAGGGGACAGGGCTCCTGGCTGCAGCAGTGGGATGACAGCCCTGATCCGAGCTCTGCCTCTGGGCAGGGGGTGCCAGCCGGGCTGCGCAACTGCCCATCTACACAGTGGAGCCCAGACCTCTCCAGCCTCAAGGATCCACTCATTACATGCTGAGGAACCATCCTTCCGAGGTTTGTAAGAAAGTTGTGATTTCTGAGTCACATGAAGGCACCTTCTGCTCTCTTACAGCAAGATGAAGCAGCACTGACCCTCTGTGTCTAGCCTTTTTCTATTTAATCAGCCCCGTGGCTCAGAGACCCATAGTGTTTGCCTTTCAGAAGCGGGGATTTACCAGGGTGCAGGGCTCTCTGCATGAGCAAAAGCTTCTTGAATCATTTTATATAAGGTGCACACCAACACTGAGCAGTGGAAAAGTATCTTGGATGGTGGGATCATGCGCTGAGAAAGGCCCTGGGGGGTCTCTGCCCAGATCTGGGCTCAGCCCGGGTTGCTCTGGGCTCCATC
>NW_010310695.1:0-1117 GCF_000700745.2 Antrostomus carolinensis
AATAAAATAAAATAAAATAAAATAAATCCATCAAAGCCTATTAGTTAAATTGCTCTGTGCAAACCTAATTGACCACGAGGGATCTCTTAGCCAAGCAGGCCGTAAATCGCGATTTTAACAGCGGCAGGGGGGAGGAAAGAGGAAGGGGGAGGAGGGGGGAAAAAAAAGAGAGAGAAAGGGAAGAAAGTTTGCGATTGCTGGGGATCATTTTAGGCGACTGCCTGGCTGGAGGCTGCGGAGAAAGGAGGGTTGATCTGCAGCATATGGTGCAAAGAACCAGTGCTGGGGGTGGAAGAATAAAAACCCCCGAAGGCCGCAGATCCTAAGGAGCTATTTATTCCTCCCCCTGCAGATGTCCATTAATGCAGGAGGAGTAGGGGGAGCAGATCTTTGGGTTGGAGAAAGAGAAACAGCGCTCCTTCCTTTTAACATGCTGTTGTCTGGCTTGATCTTGTCACTCCAAAGGGACCCATTCAGAGGTATTCATGCATCTGCCTCAGGGGGACAATGGGACCTTAGTTTATAAACTGTCTGTCCAGTTGCCTGCGGCCTTTAGTCCTTTTGTTTTCCCTTCTCTTAATAAACTTTTTGGGGGAGTTCATCAATACGCTTGAATAGCTGATGTTCTCATTCTCAGAGAGGGGAATAACAGAAGGTCTCGAAGGGTTTTTTGGGTTGTTTTTTTTTTAATAGGGGTGGGTTGTGGGTTTTTTTTTTTCCCCCTTAAAGGAGAACCGAGGCTTGAAAAGCATCAGAATAAACCCTTAAAAAAAAAACCCCAAACCAAAACAAAACAAACCCACATCTGAATCAACCCCAAACAAAACCTCTATTCAAAAGAGACGGAGAAATGTGCAACATTTAATTGCTCCCCCCTCCCTTCCCCGACACAGCAATTTTCGTCCTGCCGACAGAATTAAGACAATCTCCGACTAATTTTACAGCTCTCAAAATATTTTGGGTAGGGGGATTGGGAAAGAATTTCAGAGGCCGGGCTCATTTCCAGGGGATTTAGGGCTAAAAGCTGATTCTAACCTTACCCTCTCCGTTCCCCCCTATTCCCCCTTCCCTGGACAATTGCAGAAATCACATCCCAGCAGATAGATTTATATATATA
>NW_010310695.1:1171-1439 GCF_000700745.2 Antrostomus carolinensis
CACGGAGAAATGTGCAACATTTAATTGCTCCCCCCTCCCTTCCCCGACAGCAATTTTCGTCCTGCCGACAGAATTAAGACAATCTCCGACTAATTTTACAGCTCTCAAAATATTTTGGGTAGGGGGATTGGGAAAGAATTTCAGAGGCCGGGCTCATTTCCAGGGGATTTAGGGCTAAAAGCTGATTCTAACCTTACCCTCTCCGTTCCCCCCTATTCCCCCTTCCCTGGACAATTGCAGAAATCACATCCCAGCAGATAGATTTATA
>NW_010310696.1:0-10002 GCF_000700745.2 Antrostomus carolinensis
ACAAATGCATGAATAGATGTGCATTTTTATATATTTATACATCTATATTTATACACATCCAGATCTGTTGGTATATTTCTGTAGAAAAGTATAAATATACGTGTATTTTTATATACCTACATGTCTATATTTATGCATGTGTGTGTAGTTTGATATATTTCCACATAAATGCATAAATATATGTGTGTTTTCTGTATATGTTTATGCACATACATGTATTTTGAGCTATTTCCCTATCAATTTATAAAAATATGCATATTTTTATATATTCATATATCCATATTGGTGCACATATATATGTATTTTGATATATTCCCTATAAATAAATGCATATTTTTGTCTATATGTTTATATTGATGCACATACATGTGTTTTGATCTATTTCCCTATAAATATGTGCATATTTTTGTATATTTATATATCTATATTGATGTACATCCATGTATTTTGATATATTTCCCTATAAATACACAAATATATGCACATTTATCTATATTTCTATATCTTTAAGCACATACATGTATTTTCCCAGCAGTGCAGCTCCCCGGGCCATTCCCGGTGCCCCGTCCTGGGACTTGTTCCCCTTTTCCCATGGTTTTGGGGTTCTGGGTGTTGGGAGGGTTTTTCTTTCAGCACCACTAAAATTAGGGGTTTTTTTTTTTAAGCACAAATAAGTGCCACCAAGAAATGGGACGTGACACACGTGCCTGGGGACGTGGCACCAAGTGTCCCCTCCTCGGTGACGTCCGAGCGCCGTTTCTTTGTGTTCCTTCAGAGTTTCTTCATCTTGGTGCCAAATCAGGGAGGGCTGAGCCCAAAATCAGGGTGGGGTTGTGCACTGGGTGGGGTGGGGTCCACCCCCCCACCCCTCCTTGGTCCCTCCTCTGAGCTCAGGTGAAATTGCAAAGCCTGGCTGAGGTGGGAAGAGAGAGAAGCCTGGAGAGGTGGTGATGGGGGAGGATGGTGAAGCTCACTCTGCCCCCCTTTGAGCAGAGCTTTGGGGTGCTCCTCCAAAGGAGTTTATGTTCCTCCATGAACCAGCGAGGAGGAATTTGGGGGTTATTCTTTGTTTTTAAACATCCAAACTCTTCTCCTGACTCATCTCATCTCTCCTAGGTCAGCATGATCCCGGGGCACGGGCCGGTGATCCAGTCGGTGCTGGGAACTTTCCTCACCTGGGGGCTGACGGCGGCTGGCTCGGCGCTGGTGTTCGTGTTTTCCAGTGGGCAGGTGGGTGCTGGCATCGTGTCCTCTGTCCCCAGGAGGTGAGCAGGGACCTGGGGAGGGGGGTACAGCTGCTCTGTGCTCATGGGTGGGTTTGGCTACCTGGGCCCAAGCTTGAGGGTGACTTGATGTTGACCATGAGAGGTCCTGGGGCAGGAGGAGAAAAAAAATGCAGCTCATTTCTCTCCTGTGTGTCAACACAGAAGAGAAGGAAATCAAATTCCTGTCCCTGGGCTGTGGTATGTGCTGTAGCACAGCTCACAGCACTCAGGAGACGGGGCAGAGCCGCAGGCAGGGCTCTGTGTTTGGAACAGCAGGTTCTCCTCCTCTCACCTGGTTTTGCTGCCCCATCTCCAGGGTGGGATTGGGGTCAGCCCGTGCTCAGAACGTGCTGATGGTTAAATCATCTTGGAATCCAAAATTGGAGACCTGGCTTGCTGTTGTGTTGGAAATTGCCCGGATGGATTGTATTATTTATGTCTGTCTCTTGTGATGATTTATTCAGGAGTGTGTTGCAAAGTGAGATTCCCTTTGCAGCAGCACGTTTGTTTTCTTCCTGGAGGGGGTTGATGTGGTAAAGAAGAATAAAAACTGTGCTGGGAGAGGAGCGTGCAGGATACGTGCTGGGTTCTGGGCAGACTCGTGGCTTTGTTTGTAGCAGCAGGTTGTTAGAGGAAGAAAAATCTTCAAGGAGGGGTGGGAAATGCAGGGCAGGGTGCACAGACGGGCAGGAGAGTTTTTGTTTTACCTTTTGTCATCCTCGGAGTGTTTTGGTTTGGACACTGGATGGGCTGAACCCAGTGTTGGTGTGTGGAGGGAGCCAGGATGTGCTGGATGTGATGTTGGGTGCCATCACCCCAGGATGATGAATTTCTCTGCCTGAGGAGCAAGGCTTTTGCCTCAAAGCACAGAAATCCCTTGGGTTGCAGAAATGAGGAGAAGAAGGTCACCTCAGCGTGGCAGGGGTGTAGCTGGCTTCCCCCCTTGGCGCGGTTTGTGGGGTGGTTGGTTGCCCTTCCCTTGCTTCTGCCGGGGGTAAATGATGTGTTTTGTGTTTGTTTATTTTTAATTTAATTTTATTTTATTTTTCTCAGAGGCGGATCCTCGATGGGAGCTTGGGCTTTGCTGCGGGGGTAAGTACAGCATCCTTCTCCTCCTTGTCTCTGCCTGGGTTCTCCTGCTGACGCCTCTTTTGGTTGCCCACTGGTGTTCATGTTTCTTGGATAATTGCCTGAAGGTGCAGGCGGGGCAGGAAGAACACGGTGTGGTGCTGGTCGTGTCTTGTCATGTCTTGGTGGGTGCCTCTTGGATGAGGTTGGAGGTGGCACAAAGGGGAGTCATGAGGATGTTGAGTTGGGTTTGGTGGCTCTTGAGTTAAACTCATCTCGCCTCCTTGGGTTTCTGCATCATTCTTCCTGGAGTGCTGATGTGATGAAGATGAGCAGGAGAGCCCTTGTCCTGGAGGATAATTCGTGTAGCTTGTGTCCTGCTCCTCGCTCTCCTGCAGAGCCTGGGTGCCTTAAACCCTGGGGAGAAGGGGAAATAAAGACATTGCAGCTCCACATCGAGGGCGTGTGCCAAATCCGGGGCTTATTGCATCTTTCTCAAAGGAAGATGTGAAACTGTGTGGCTTGAAATTGTGTTGGGGCTCATGAATGTGGACTTCTTGCTGCCCAGCTGCTGGGGTGCAGGTGGAGGCTTGTTCAGACTCGTTAAATCACATTTGTTTTCCTTCAAATGGAGCGTGGCTGAGAGCCTGGGGGGATGTGCTCTGGGTGGAATGTGCATCCTCCCAGGGTGCGTGTGCTGGGGCGCAGGGCTCTACCAGGTCCCTGTGTCCTGGTTGAGTAGATGGCACTTGGAGCGTGGGTGATGCTGCCAGGTTTTGGGGTGAACCACGAGCCCAACAGCATGGGTGATGTGTCTGCAGAGTGCAGTAACACCGAGGCTGTGTTTGGAGTGGGGTTCCTTCCTCCCTCTGCACCCCCAAACGCCGCGATGCTGCTGATCAAGGTGAAATTTAACTGTTTACAGCTCTGGAGGTCACAGTTCTTCTGCTGTTCCCAAAGCCTGACACAAACCCAGCTGCACTGAGCAAGAGCCCGCTGTGATGGGTGACATGAGATGCTACAGAGCTCGGTTTGCTCCTTAGCCAGCTTCCCTGGAACCTGCTCACCACGTGAATTATTCAGCTCCGTTGTAGCGGATGCCTGGGCCCTCATTTCTAAATGAATCACTTGCCTTTGGAATTGCTCGTTCTGGAGCTTTCCTCTGGGGGTTCATTCCTTGAGCTGTTTTTCTCTGGAAGAGACCACACCCTGGTCCCTGCAAGCCAAGTTGGAGCCACTTCTGTGGACAGCGTGGGATGGGCTGTCCCCTCGCTGTGACACTGCTGTGTCTCTTGCTGGCACAACCATCCTGCAGTGAGGAGGGACCAGTGGGGTGTTTGCCCTGGCCCAGGGCTGGCTCAGGTCCTGCCCTGGTGCAGCACGATGCTGTCCTTGTTGTGGCCACCACATCGTCCTACCAGGAGCACTGAGTCATCCCTGCGTGGCAGAGGTGTGGCTCGGCTGGTGAAGCAGAAGTTCTACAAACATTTGCTTTTCTCCTGACTTCTTTCAGTTTGCTGCACTCAGAGCAGGAGGGGGGAATTGTTTTCAGGGGTTGCTGCAGTGTCTGGAGGGAGCCCGTGATGACAGATCCCGCTGGCAGAAGGTACTGCCACATAAACCACCCACGAGGTGCAATTTGTGAAGGTTTCTAAGTCAGGTTTATGGGCCTGAGCTACCAAAGCTGGTGCTGGTTGGGGTGAGCTCCCTGTGTCACCAGGGAGCCCTGCCACTGCATGGCCAGGACCTGCTCTTTGGGAGGAAGATACCAGAGATCCACAGGTGATTGTGCCACAGTTGCTTTTGGGGCTGCTGGGCTCACTGGGAGCAGGTCCTTGCTCGGTGGTGGAGTGTTTGGGTGACAGTGATGTGACAAAAGCACCAGAGATTGGAACTTTTATCTTCCTTTTGGCTGGGTTTGCTCCAGATGTGCCCGTAGCTCTCTGCCTTGTCTGGCATATCCCCCTGCAAGGGCTGTGCTCAACCTCACACCTTGATGGTTGGATCTGAGGAAAAGCTTCTTCACCAAAAGGGTGGTCAAGCATTGGAACAGGCTGCCCAGGGAGGTGGTGGAGTCACCTTCCCTGGTGGGATTTAACAGATGGGCAGACGAGGTGCTCAGGGACATGGTTTAGAGGTGGAATTGGCAGTGTTGGGTTCATGGTTGGACTCGATGATCTTAAAGGTCTTTTCTAGCCTCTGTGATTGATGCAGTGTGCAGCCCTGTGCAGTGCCTGGGGCTGAGGAGAGATTTGCTGGATGTTACCCCCCAGACAACAGAATCCTCCTCAGTTTTTAGCAGAGTTTTTCTTTTCCCAGCTGGGCAGCGTGGTAATTGCTCCACCAGCAGCGTGACTGGCCGTGTCTCTATCTCATCCTTACCCAAAAGGGTTTAATAACATGAGAAGTGTTTTCCTCCCTCTGCAGACTGGTGATCATAGAATCCAAGACTGGTTTGGGTTGGAAGGGACCTTAAAGCTCATCCAGTCCCAACCCCCCTGCCATCAGCAGGGACACCTTCCACTAGACCAGGTTGCTCAAAGCCTCATCCAACCTGGCTTTGAAAACTTCCAGGGAGGGGGCATCCACAGCTTCTCTGGGCAACCTGTTCCAGTGTCTCACCACCCTCATAGTGAAGAACTTCTTCCTAATATCTCATCTAAATGTGTGTGCGTGGTGGTTTGCAATGAGTCCATGGAGAAGCTGGAGCTGAAACCTCCTGACCTGACTGTTCAGGAGGGACCGTGGCTGACTCGTGGCTCCCTTCGCATGGGTGGGAACTGGGATGGTGGAGATGGGACGTGATGCTGGAGCTAAGCAGGCTGCAAACCTGAGACTGGCTGTGTCCGAGGTGGGAGCGATGGAGAGGGATCTCAGACAGGCTGTGAAGTCCTCCTGGCTGGCTGGGATGAGGGGCTGTTCCTTCCTCATCCAGGTTTGAGCTGCAAACCCGGTGTCAGGGGAACCTCCGGAGCAGCGCGGGCTCCCTGTGTTTTTGGCGTTGTGTGTGTGGGGGGAGCAGAATGTGGAGCAGCTGGTTTTGAAACCCATTTGTCCTGTTTTCTCTCTCTTCCTCCCTGTGAGAAGTGTTTCTTCAGACAGGGACGTTGCTGGGATCACAGATGACTTCTCCTGCTCGGAGGGATTTCAGTTTGAAGCACCGTGTCTTTGATGTCGGGCTCTTGCAGAGACACCCGGGCTGTTCCTCTGAGCGCTGGGCTAGAGAAAGGCAGAACTTAAATTCCTCTTTATCTCTGCTCTGAACTCTGGGCTGCTGGGTTTAATTAAACTTCCCTTGAGTTCTCTCAGAGCCAGCAAACCTCTTCCCCTTGCTTTCAGAGGCAGGTTATTGCTGGTTTAGTGCTTAGCTCAGGATCCTTGGTAGTCATCTGGCTTCCAGGGAATGTGTGTGGTGCTCTCCAAGCCCAGGATTGATGGTGAATCAAGGTAGAACGGATGTTTCTCTCTCCTGTTGGAAACCATTTGCCTGCTTGTCATCTTCTGGGAGCTTACAAAGCACAATAAACCCAGAATTAATGAAAAAATTCTCTACTGCTGCTGAGCCAGGAGGAAGACATGGGACAGGGATGTCCAGGTGACCTTGAGGAGGATGGTTTGGGATGCAGAGTGTTAGTTTGGGATCCAGAAAGGAGCATCCCAACTGCAAAGCAAGATCCCCTCAATCTGACCAGATCTGATGGCACAAATGTCATTCTGGGTGAAAGGGACCCGTGTGACTGGTCGCTGTGGTGTGGTGGAGCTCAGCTTCTTCCAGCACGGTACCTCCACTCGGGTGTCTGAGCATTTGGCTTCTCTCTACCTCAGTTCCCTTTCTGGAAATGATGGATAATAGAGGGTTTTGTATGCAAAAGCCTCTGAGGTGATGTGTTTCCATGGAGACAAGGCTTTGCTTGCTTGGGCATCTGATGTGGAATTCTGGCTTTTCTCGTAAATCTTGATATTCCTAAATAAGACCTTTTTTTAAGATGTTTTCTTTTATCTGGGTGTTATCCTGGAGGCGCCGTGCTCTCGGACATCATAAACTCGTGCAGTCCTCCTTCCCTCCAGCCTCACATGGCTGTTCCTCTTACTGGGTCACAGTTTGATTTCTTCTTTTGTCCCAGGTGAAGCAGAAAATCATGAAGACTCGTTCTTTAAGTGGCACCAGGCACATCTGCTATTGAATATTCCCTTTTTATTGCTGCTTAAAACAGCATCAGTAATTTACACGGGTCTACTGAGGCCGGTTCTTATTGTTGGAGCCTTAATGAAGTCAAACTAAAAAGTTTGGCAGGGAAAGTGTCCTGCCAGTCTCTCACTTTCAACTTTTCTTTCCCATCCTGCCCAAGGGATCTTTTTTTGCTCATAAGCAGCTTGGGTTTCCTGATCCACACGCTATTGATGTGGCTGTTTCCCTTGGAGCTGCTGTTCTCATCTTGATGATCACTCAGGAACGTGATGAGACGTTCAGGAGTGATGAGATTCAGGTTGGATATCAGGAAAAATTGCTTCACTGGAAGGGTTCTCAGGCACTGGAATGGGCTGCCTGGGGAGGTGGTTGAGGCCCAATCCCTGGAGTGATTTAAAAGCCGGGTAGATGAGGTGATCAGAGAGGTGGTTTAGCAGTGGACAGGTGTGGTTGGACTCGATGATCTCAAAGGTCTTTTCCAACCAAAGGATTCTCTGATTCTGTGCTTGCAGTGGATGAGATGAGGGCTTTAATTTTAACACAGCAGTGTGATCCCAGACTTGAACATGCAGGGATTCTCCCCTTTGCCCTGGGCTCCAGCAGGACCAGCTGCAGTTGGGGATGAAGATCCTTGTCCTATTTATTCTGTATTTGCAGAATAAAATCTCCTGTGTGGCTCTGAAGCTGTGTGGGCTGAGCTGAGGTGGTGCTGGCTCCACAGTTGGGGTGGGGAGGAGTATCTGCACCCCCCAGCATTTGGGAGGGCACCTGCATCGAGTCCCTGCCTGGAAGAAGATGCTGGTGCCCAGGGATCAGCGATGGAGACCCGTCAAGCCCTGGGAGAGCTGTTGGGGCACAGTGTGGTGATCTATCCTGCTCCCTGGTGTGTTTTGAGGGTTTTGAGCCTGGGTTTTATCTCTGGTTACACTGATGGGTCCCAGGGGAGGGTTTGGGCTCTCACAACCCAAGGATGCTTTAGATATGCAGCTTGCTGCGTGTTTCCTCCTCCTGCCATCAATCACAGCTTGTTTTCCCAAGAGTTGGTGGATTTATGGTGTTGTTGCATCTTGGCTCTTTGTGAAAATGTCCAAATCCAGTCTGTAGTGTGCTGTGGGTCCCTGCTCCCTGTCTTGGCTGGACTGAGGAGAAGTTTTTGAGCAGAAAATTGTACCCTCTGCCCAAATGGCTTCATGTTTTATTGATCTGAGGAGAACCCAGGCAGGTTTTTTTCCTCTTTTATTCCTACTTTTGACACCAGTTTGCTTGGTGACATTGGTGGGATTTTGGTTTCTGTCCCTAATTACGAAGATTAGTAATTTTGTGGGATTTTTGTTACTTAAATAAGCTCGCTGGCAGAAATCCTCACCCTTTTGTTGGTTCATAAGCACGATCTGGTAAGAGATGCTAAAAAAAGAACCAGAGAGGCAAGTGCCTGCTCTGACATGGAACAGGGCAGGCGCTGCCACTCTTGAGCTGGACCTTGGCTGCTCCTGGGCAAACCCATGTCCCTAAACCCACACCTGAGCTCAGAGATGGGCAGAGGGGAGTCTCAGGGACATTGTCACTTCTGCTGAGTGCTGCAGGGCAATGACTTCCACCTCCCCCACCAAGTGGAGTCAAGGGATTTCTCTGCATAAAAGGCTGTGGGAATAAATCTCTTTTCCTTCCCAAGAAAGTGAAGTTGGGTGGTGCAGCCCCACAGTTTGCTCCTTCAGCTGGTGAGACTGGGGTGGCTTAGAGCTCTGTCATCTTCTGCCCCTGGAGCCCCCGTACAGTGAAGCTGGTGGGAGTTTCATTGCTGACTTTGGTGGTGATGGGATCTGGAGGATGAGCAGTGTCAGGCCTCTGTTTTCCGTGGGGAAATGGTATCTTAACATAAGATGACAATATAATTCTGCAAAGCCTTTCCCTGTTGCTTGTGTTTCCATGTTGGGGCGTGTGGCTGTTTTTTAAAGGAGGTAGCATTTGAAATATGAAGTTTGACAGCCGTGGTTAAGCCTGACATGACAACCTGCTTTCTTCTTACTCATAGCGAGCTGAGATTTACACAATCCCTCAGGGACTGGTGTCTACGGCAATAGGCATCTTGTTCCTTCCTTAGAAGTGATTTGAGATGTAGTAGTTTGTTATTCAGTTCTCTTCTGCGGGCGGTTGCTCGTGCCGTGAGCGTGAGCTGAGCAGCGTCTCTGCTGAGCATCCTGCAAACGGGACATCGTGGGGGCTGCTGGATGCAGAGCGGGGGGTCACCTTTCCTCACAGCATCCCTCACGTTGCCATCTCCAGGCTTGCTTTGCTCCTTCCTGCTGGATCCTGATCCCCCACCTCTTTCTCTGTTGAAAGCTCCACTTTGATGTGTTTCCCTGCTCACAAGCAGGGCTGGGAGAGAGCTGGGAGCATCGCCTTGTCCACACATGGCAGGACAGGGGGTGCCACCATTTCTCCACCCTTGCTGGTACAAATTGGTTCCCAAAGCCCAACACAGATCTCCACTATGATTTCTTTTTATTATTTTTATTTATTTTAAGCCCATCCATACTTGTCTTGCTGACTTGCTTCCTCCTGGTGTGTGATGGGACCAGTCCCCAGAGCTGGTCACAGCTCAGCTCCCACGGAGCTGAACGGCTGCAGGGAGAGAAGCCAGTGCCAAGGCTGCTGCTGAGGGTGTTGTGCTGAGCTGATGACTTTTTAATTAACCCAGCCCAGTACAGCGTGCAGCAGAGGAGAGGAAGAGATAAGGTGATAAAATGCACGGTAATATTGTGTTCTTTAGTATAAGCTTCTGAAACCAGAGCCTTGCTTGGCTTTGTTCTCTAAACTGGGTAATGTCCTGAGCAACCAGCTCTGATGTCTGCCCTGAGCTGGGCTGGATTGGAGATCCCCATGAGTCCCAAATTCTGTTTTTCTGTGGGTTTTTTTGGATAGTTGTCCCTTTTTCCTCTCTGCTAAGCAGCAAGCAAGGAAAAAAAAAAAACCCAAACCCACTCTGCTATTTGAAAGGTTTCTTTTCCTGGTGCAAACTGTGTTGGTGAGACACAGCAGCAGGACTTTGGCAGCACTGGTCTGTGCTGGGAGCTGAGGTGTTAATATTTGGGATGAGAACTTGTTCTTCTCTCAGCCTGGGGGCTCTGGACCCTGGGGCAGGAACAGCCCGAGCGTTGGGCTGTGCAGAAGCAGAGGAGCCTTGGGCTGGGGTAGCGTGTCAGAGACCTTGGCAGTAAAGCACAGCAGGTTGAATTCTGCGTGGCAGAGCTGTGGAGTGCCCTCGGCGAGCTCGAGATGGCTCTTTGGCTCCAGGTGTTATTCAATATTTATTCTTGTCCTACCTGAGATCAAGGCTGTGTTGCCTTCCTCCTGCTCTGTGGAGAAGCCCAGAGCTGGATGCAGGAAGGATTTGGTTCAACCCAGCTTTGGCTGGGACATGGTGGCCGGTGGGCTCATGGACCTGCTCCTGTCACTGCAAAACGCCTGAAGGGACAGTGA
>NW_010310696.1:10040-11712 GCF_000700745.2 Antrostomus carolinensis
AGATGTTGTGACTGTGCTAATCCCACAGAAATTCACCCAAATGAGCTCGTGTGGTTTGTTTGCTGCTTTGGATTTGTGAGTCACGAAAAACACTCTTGGTGAAAATAGGGAAAAACCTCACTGCTCCATCCCTGGAGGTGTTTAAAAGGCAGGTAGATGAGGTGCTCAGAGATATGGTTTAGTAGTGGACAGGTATGGATGGACTCGATCTCAGGGGTCTTTTCCAACCAGGAGATTCTATGATCCTACAGCGATTTGTTCCATGGGGAAGTGGATTTTGGTGGCTCTGGTTGGATTTTGGTGGCTCTGGTTGGGTTTTGGTGGCTCTGGTTGGGTTTTGGTGGCTCTGGCTGGGTTGCAACAGCCACACAGCATTGATACCTACATGGTTCTCACCGTTCCCCTTCTGCCTCCCAGGTGATGCTGGCTGCTTCCTACTGGTCCCTCCTGGCCCCGGCTATTGACATGGCCGAGGAGTCCGGCAGCTTCGGAGCCTTCGCGTTCCTCCCCGTGGCCGTGGGCTTTGCTCTGGGAGCAGCTTTCGTCTACTTCGCCGACCTGCTCATCCCAACGCTGGTGAGTAGATGTTCCTGGGCTGGGACAACTTGTGCTCTTCCTTTGACAGAAGCTGGATACAGATTGGTTTCTATCACAGATTTAATGAAACCATGTTTTTTTCCCGAGACCCTGGGTGACTCTGCCAGTGTTGAATGCAGCTTTAGGCTGTCTGCACTCTTTTAAAATTCTTTATTTTATTTATTTTCACCCCCACACTTCTGCTTTTGTTCTTTTTCACTGGCAACACTTTGCAAACAGTTCAGGTGTGACCTTCTGTTTCAGCCCAGGGCTTTAATTTGCAGAGCTGCCAACCGTCTAAGCATTTCAAAATCGAATGAACCATCCTACCGTCTAAGAGTATTATTAAAAAAAAAATAAAAAATTAAATAAATTGGGAAGCTGTTGGATTTTTACAGCTGAAAACACAAGAATGGCTTAGTCAGTAAAGATATTTTTCAAAAACTTTCAAAGAGCTTTTTATTTTTTTTAATGGATTTTAGTGGAAGGGAGGGATTGTCTGTGGTTATGGGTGAGGAGTGTGAGGCTTTTCATTTGTAGAGCAATACGGGCTGGTAACCCCAGTGTCCAGGGGAGCCTGCAGCATCGACCTTCCCCACTCCTGTGCTTTTTGAGCCTCTCCTAACAGGTACAGTCAAACATCTCCTCAGTTATGAAGAAAATTGCTTGATATTATGGTGTGTTGCTTCCAGTGCAAATAGATGCAATAGAGTAAAGAACAAATAAATGAAATGAGAGTGGTGTCAGAGGGCTGAAAGCCTGGGACCCCTCTGCTCTCCACCTGCCTGTGTCTTGGCTCTTCTCAGGGCTCCCAAACCCTTTGTAGGACATGGCCAGGGGCTGCTGTCATGTAGCTGGAGCTCTTGGAAGCTGGTTGCCATCAAACTCTGGTTTTACCTTCCCTCAGTAACCCGAGGTCTCTGGTCTGCGTTGGCCGTAGCCGTGAACACCCTCGTTACGCGGTGCTGGATGTGACCCGGGATGTATTTGATCAGCTGCCCAAAGCTGATGTTTCCCAACAGGGTAGATAAACAGTTGCACCACAAAACCCTCTTCTTCCTGACGG
The DNA here is from genome assembly GCF_000700745.2 of Antrostomus carolinensis. Classification (NCBI taxonomy): domain Eukaryota; kingdom Metazoa; phylum Chordata; class Aves; order Caprimulgiformes; family Caprimulgidae; genus Antrostomus; species Antrostomus carolinensis. Next base: position 11,683 of record NW_010310696.1, read on the forward strand.
CTGATGTTCTCCTCGCTGCGTTTTGCAACG
>NW_010310697.1:0-16539 GCF_000700745.2 Antrostomus carolinensis
GAGGGGGGTGGGCCGGGGGCCGGGCTAGTGGCGGTGCGAACCTGCCCCAGGCCCTGCAGTTATGACTCGCGTGAGGTGATTTTTCACGGACAGCGACACCCAGGGCGATGCCCCCGCTGCCCGCGGCTTTACGGAGTGAAAGTGAAATCCCGTGTGGCGCCTCTGCCGTTGCCGACACAACCCGCTTAGCCCGGTCCTCTGCGCCGGGAACGGGTCCCCAAGTGTCCCGGGAGAGCAGCCTGTTAAATCTGTGCTGCAGCGGTTAATGTGGCCGCCTTTACCAGGGCGCCGCGCACACCCGGGGCGCTGCACGTCTGAAAGTCTGAATTAGTATTTGTATCCGTGTTTTGCTGTAATGCAGCTGTTCAGGTGCCTTTAAGGATGAAAATTCAGTGCTTGCAGAAACAAATGCACTCATGAGCCGTTTTGGGCTGTGGTTTCATGGTGCGTTTAACTTGGTCAAGCTAGGCTGCTAATAAAAGGCAGCAGCCGTGCTTTTCTCGTGACCTGCAGCTGCTTCCCTGCAACCACACCTAACGCACTGCAGGTACAGGGCGATTCCATCCATTGGTGGCTGTCTCCGAGGAAAGAGCTTATTCGTTTGTTAATTGATTTAGTTGTAATGTGGAGCTATTCCCTGTCCTTGCTGCACCTGCTCTCATCCCATTTAAAAGACCTAGCATCAGTCAGTTATTGCATATCCATAATGGCCTTTCTTATATACAGTGCTGTAAAGATAAAAATTAGAAACCTTTTATTTACTATTTTTTGTGTTTTATATTTTTATTATATTTTATAAAAGCTTGTATTTTGAAAAGAGAGAGAGAGAGGGAGATGTATTGCTGGAAACAATATTACATTTTAAAAAACAAAATTCCCTAATGGTTTTATAGTTGTAAGTAGGTAATACTGGCAATATGCTTACACGTTCTTAAATTTAAGAGTGAAGTTACTGAGTTATCGAGGGTCATATCTTTAAATTTCTTACTAATTTGTAGATCTCTTAATGGGTCTGTTTTTGTGGTTTATGACCATGTAACAGTGCAAAGTCCTAATGGATTTAGAAACCAAAACACTTCAATCACAGATACGTGCAATTTATGGATTGCACAACTGCCCTGTTCCACAGGAGAGGTGACAAGCTCTAGAAGTGACGTGGGCAGAGTTAGTGCAGGAGTTCAGCAGTGCCAGGCATGGTCCTCATGTAGAGTCATGGGGTGTCCTGGGTGGTCTTCCCAAGTGTCACCATCACCATGTATTATAGGACGGGGTAGAGAACTTGTTGAAATTCACGTGGCACCTGGAGCTGGCAGTGGTCAGCGCTGGCATTCACACTCTGTTCCTCTGGAAGGCTCCTCTGCAGGAGGACCTCTGCAGGACACCTCTGCAGCTTTCTCAGTGGCTGTCAGTTGTTTCCGCCGCAGCTACTCCTGTGATAACAGCCCAGCTACTCCCGCATTGCACAGGGAGGGCTACTGCTGTCGAGGAGGCTTAACTCACCTGAACGGCTGTTGATGCAGCCAGAGGCCTCTTTCCTTGTATTTTCAGTAACAGCCACAGTGGAAGTGACAACAGTTTAGGCCACTTTGCCATTGAGGTTTACATCCAGTAACAGTGTCATATATATATATATATATGCTAATGGTTCAGATACGAAGGAGATAGCGGTACTCACCTTAGTGTCTGCATGTTTGCAAAGTATTTTGACAGTACTCTGTTACTACTTCTGTGCAAATCTTGGAAGGGAAGGTTGCTGTGCCCTAGTAAGCCACTGGAGTGCAGGGCAGCGTCAAAGAAATGCAGATACACACTGGCTGTTGCAGGAGGATGTAAACAGGCTTTCGGGATGGTAGAGAAATTGGTGTCTGCAATCCATATTATGGTTTATTTTTACCTAATAGTTGGAGAATCAATTAAAATCATAGAATCAAAGAAGGGTAGGGGTTGGAAGGGCCCTCTGGAGATCATCTAGTCCAACCTCCCTGCCAAAGCAGCTTCACCTAGAGCAAGTTGCACAGGACTGCATGCAGGCAGCCTATGTACAAATGGAGAATTAAACCAAAATGTGTTCCATGAATTGCTGTACCATGCTTGTCTTCATCAATCCAGCTGCTGGATTATTCTATTGGAATTTATTTTCTTGTTTTGTTTCTAATGCTTTGAAGTATTAAGATTATAACTGGTTATTCTAGTGGTTGCAAGTATGCTTTGTCATATTAACATTGGTGAAGGTTTGGTTTTGTCCTGAGGTTGTTCAGGGGAATAATGGTCTTATTTTGAGGGAAAACCTAGAATATGGTCCTTCTCCTGTTCAAGTGGACATAACACATAATGATAATCTCCACTGTAATTTTGAGATACTTCTCTGTTGAATCCTGATCTTATTATAGTGAATCTGAGTGACCACTATAATTGACTGCTTAATGGAAAATACTACTCCCAGATATGAAATGTACCTTCAACATTCATTGTTTATTGTGCACTAATAACGGGCTGTTCAAAATGACGTTTTAAGTGTTTAGAATAGTTACTTCTGTTTCAAATTGTCTTTCTTTTTATAAACTGGTGTTTCTCAAACAGTCCAATATTGCACATCTCCAAAGCATTTCTTGCTATTAAGAACTGCATTTTTGGCTTTTCAAATGAAAAAGCAAGTGTTCAACTGCAGCATTTGCTATAGTCAATCTTAGTACTTAAACAATGCATTGCAATGACACTACTTTTTCTTAAATTGTATTATGCTTGTGAATTAAGATTATTTGAAAATCTTTTATGCTGTCTTTTGTTTTAAAATAGTGTTTATATTGTTATCTGTGGATATATTTTTATATTTAAAGCCTATTCTGACTACAGTTGTCTTTATCTGCTTCCTACCTTCCTCTCTACCCTACAGAGCAGTAAAACTAAATATGAGGCGATCAGCAGCTCCAAGCCAAGTGCTAGGAAATGTATCCAAAAAGCCAAGGTTTATACCACCAGGGAAAAGTACTACAGTTTGTCTCAAGAACGAAACTAAGGAGATGGACCAAGAAATGAAATTAAAGGAGGTAAACTGAACAGTGCTCTAGTATGTTTGTTCATACAGTACTAACAGATAGCATCTGAGCTCATCACAAACAATCTCTGCTTAAATAATCAGTCTGTTTGGAATAGATTTTGATACCTTTACTCTCACTATGTTTGATCTTGCTTCTCAGGTAGGTTTCTCTCACTCTTGAAGTGGATGCAGAAAAATGTTTTTCAAAAAGATAAAAGTAATCAGTATTGAGTCCAAATGCAATTCTCAGTGTGGCTGAGATATTGGTTGCATCTTGGTGTGGGCTTTGTCTGATTAAAATGTTTGAAATGCTTTGGAAAAAGCAGTGAAAAAACCAAGATACTTATTAATGAAATGCCAGTACATCAAGTTGCAGTTTTACTGCAAGGAACTTTATCTGAAACCTTTAATACCAACCAAAAAAAGCATCACAATTTTTATTGATTTTATCTACAGAAGACTTCTATTAAATTCGGTTCATACACTACCCGCACAAGTAGAGTTTGATATTGTGTGCATGTGCTTTTTGTTGTGAACACTGGGTTGCAGATATTTGTGTAGGGATGTGTATCTTTATTTAGGTAGTTTGATAATGAGGATTAGTATCTCTTAGGATCCCTTCTTGTTGCTCTTTTGGACATTTCTCTTCAGCTGCATAAGAGGAATACTATTGTGAACTTGTTTCTCCTTTGCAGATAGATGGGAACGAGGGAAGTGCTGCGTTGCTTTCTAAAATATACGGCCAGAATCGTAATGCAAATTTTACACAGTCTGTGGAGTCAACTGGAAAAGTAAAGGCTTCACAAGCATGTTTCAGCATTAATAAGAGTAGCAAGGTGGAAATGAAAACACTAAATACGCCCAAAGCTGGTAAGATGGTCTTTCTTATTTACTGCCATAAAAGAATTTTAGGCCTTATGAATGATATGCTACTTACTAAACTTTGAAGAAATATTAATATAAGAGTTATGCAATGGTGGCATTATTTGGTGTTCTGCTGGGTAGTGAGTGAAAGAAACAAACACAAACTTATTTTTTTAAATAGGAAAGGAAAAAGTTGTTGATGTTTTAGAAGCCAGTTGGTAGTGCTGCTATTCAGGTGTGTGTCTTCCAGAAGAGTACTTCGTCAACTCACTCTAATCCAGAGTAATATCAAGACGAGAGTTGGGATACCCTAAATAGTGGAAAAGCATTGTCATTTGGAGGCCTGGGTGGCCTCATGCAGCGCATGCCAACTGCTCTGAGTGGATTCAGGTTTTTCAGAATTCATGAGAGTTTCTTTTCTTCAGTGCAAGATCTGAGCTCTTTTCTTCTGTGTCTCCAGTGGGCACTCAAGGTTCAAGCATGGACTGCTACCTCTAGTGTAGCAGAACTGGCACTGTTCATTCTCGTGTGTGCAGTTACTCATTAGTTACCCCCCGTAATGAATATTACTCTGAACAGGTAGGTACTAAGAGCAGTGCAAAGACACTGAAGTGTCTTCATTGTAGCAAATGCACTTTGATGGACCTGAACGACTCTGTGCGGTTGAGCATCTTCATCTCCCACTCTTGCGCCCTGACCACAGATAACAGCACAGGGATGTTCTGCCTTGTGTGAATGCAGGTGTGCAGTTAATTCACTGTTGTTTCCTCACAATTAATTACATCAATAATGATCTTTCTCTTTGGTTTAGGGTTCATTTAATTGTTGATACTTTCTTTAATGAGTGGAGTTTTAAAAGAGCATTCCTGGACAAGCATACTGACCAGTCACCTGTTTAAAGGTGGCTGCTTTTTTCCTTCTCTTTTTCCTGTGCTTGTTCCTCTCTGAACCTCCTTCATCTGTCCCTTTTGCTCATCCTTAGTTTTTTTCCTTCAAAAATCTCATGACAAGCCTTGTGCAATCTCCAGTTGCCCCTCCCTAGTGCCTTATGAGTTCGAGGCCCCAGTAGGCAGCAACCCCCTTCATTCTGTAAGGTGCTCTGGAGAGCCCTTCCCACTGACTCTTCTTGTTGGGTTTCACCCCCAGAAAATGGGAGTTGATCAGTCCCCCGTGATTGCTCTGAGAGGATGCTGCCATTATCGTGTCCTGTGACCTAGAGTATATGCACTCTCTTTGGCAGAACTAATGTGGGAAAATTCAGCCTCCTTGTATGTCTTCTGTGCTTATGGCTTCTGTGTTTATCTGCTGCATGCTGTAATTTACAGCTCTTCTGATGAAGCTCATACTTGCAGGAAATTTTCACCATGCATGGGACAAGTTGTTTGAGTGATCGTGCTTCCCTATAGGTACATCTGCAAAAATTTGTGTCTGCTGGTTCTGTCTAGCAGAGCACTTGAAAGTTAACTAGTGGATTTATTTCCAAAATAATCTGGGAAATCAACAGTCTTCCCCATAAAAAATGTTGGGAAGTAGAAAAGATACTAAATGCTTTGTGAGTATCATGAATTCTGGGTGTAGATGGTATGGGTTCTATGGGATGACTTTAGAAAAATAACCAGAAAGTTGTGGGGTGAAACTGGGTGAGCCGTTCCTGTTGATGCTGTGCTGCTGCCTTTCTGAGTGCCCGAACAAGCCGTGTTGTGCCAAAGCCTCGCTGTGCCTGCAGAATGGGGCCAACCCTGTGAGTCTTTGTAAAGCTGTGATGAAACGTGGTATAAAGTAAGGTTATTTAATGTCAGTGTTAGTTATGGTTATCAGGTTCACTGGTGATGCAAGCACAGAACGGTGAAAACAATCCTGCATCGAGGCTGCTTTAAAACTTAAGTAATTTCTTAATAACTTAGATTTTTCCAAGACAGCTTCTGCCCTTTATGTCACTTTTGTCTGCTATTCATTACAGCTAATGTAGCCATTACGTAGATAGTGTAAACCATAACTTCCTTTCTAGTGTGAAATTAATTTTTTTTTTTTTGTTAAAACTGGTTTTGGTATGAAATTCAGAAGTAATGGAAACCAGTTGTTAAAGCCAAGGTCAGTTAGTTTTTTAAATTATTATTAATATTGTAATGGAATTGTATCTGACTGCCAGTCTCTGCAGCCAAAGACGACCTCTCTATTAAAGGGGCATTAAAATAATTTAAAGACTGGAAAAGTCTCTGTGTATGCATTGTTTTGGTTTTTTGTCTCCATATCATTTAATACAGATGATAAACTGTTTATTAGTTTTGTATCATGCTCAAAGCTGCCGTGTTTGGATTTTCAGTGCAGCAATGGAATGTGTAAACAAATACCCCAGTTTCCATTGAAGTCCTTGTGAAACACCTGTGGACTGGTGGACAACTGCACTGTTCATAGAGCTAATCTTTCTGAAACCCAGCCCTCAAAATGCTGCACATTCTTTCAAAAAAACTTATCTGACACTTGGTGTCCATTTCTGGGAGTAGACAAGTAAGGATTTCATTAGATAGCAAAAATCTAAAAATTATAGCATATCTGGTAGGCTTAAAAAAATTTGCTTTTCTAGGCTTCTTCAAAATAAACTTTTTCCTAAAATTTCACTAATAAAAGTGAAGTGTAAGGGACTATGAAATTCTATGAGAGGAGATATTTCTAAAGATGTTAAGATGTTAGCAACTGTTGTTGAGTGAAACCTGTTGTAATTCTAAGACAGTTTGAACTATAAGATATTGAACATGCTGTTCAACAGGCAGTTTACTAATTGTGAGTTGTGAATACTGGAAAATGATGTTTTTCCATAAATACATATCTCTGTAGGAAAATGACTTTACTACTGCTTTATGAATCAGTGTTTGCTTGTTTTTGAGAGGCAAAGAGCACGGCAATCTGGTACCTTTGTTTTATGTTCAGTATAGTACTTGTTGATGTGTGATGTGTGGAGGGGAGGTAATTTATTTGACATGGTCATTAGTGCTTTTTCTCACACACCTCCAGAGAATTCTATCAGATAAGTCTGCATGCTCTTTAAAAATGAAAGTTATTTTAACATTCCTGAACTATTTAACAGTAGTTGAAAATAAAATCATAAATGAGTTTGGAAGGATGTTATTGCAGGTCTTAAAGTGCTTGGTTTCTACTTGTCCTCATCACATTCTGAGGACCTATAAGCAAAACCAAAAAATACAAATAATGTGAATTTGAAGAAACAATGGACAGGCAGATCTCTGAACTAGACTTAGTATCTCCTCAGTGCTGCTAGTAAGTAGGATTGGCCAGAACTGAGCTTTTTACCTACATTACCTTCTTCAACTTTATGTTTTTAATATCGATATTTTATTTATATAAACCATACATAATTAATTTATATGTATTATTTGAGTTCACAGCTTGCTTTCTGTTGGTATTTTTAATATAGGAGAATGTTGCTGTTTTTTCCTTTAGGCTCACTATAAGGTCTGTGGAAATTAATAGCTCTTTTACCTGTGTATTTATACACAACATTCTAGTTGTACTGAGATTTCAGTGTTTGAACCTGATGCAGGTGAACAGAAAAGCTGGATGTAGAGTTTTATTCTGTTACAGCTCACCTCCTGTTTGGTTTTTGGTTCAGGAGAACTTTCTTGCATCCATCACTGACATCTCTTAATGTGTCTTCCAAGAGAACTTTGTCAGAAGTCAGACTCGGATGCTGTCTTTGAGCTAACAATGCAGACAGACTGTACCTGTATTTCCTAACAGGGTTAATGTGTTCACCCTACGTCTCTCCACAGATGTTTTTGAATATGATTTTAACTGTATTTATTATTTGTGAATAGTTTTGAATATATTTTCTGTATCTTTTCAGTATCTTTCCAGAACATTGTTACAGGTTAGTCTGATACCTCCTGTCACTTGATATGAATAAAATCCCTCTTAACCAATTAATTTGAATGTTATAAGAGAAAATCGACTTTTCATTCAATTATGACAGCAGCAATCAATTGTCTGTCACTTTTAATCACATAGATAAAGTTATTTTCAGGATTTGTCATATTGTCCAATTTCAGTCTAAAAGCCTTCTTTGGGTTTCTAGATAACACAGCTAAAAACATTCAGGCCTGACATGTCATAATGATGTATATTATTGCTATAGAATTACTTGGATATCTGCAAAAGCAGAAGTATTAATTGTAATTTCTGTTACTGCATTAATTTCTATTATTGCACTTCACAGATTGCACTGGAAAAGATATTCCACTCCAGAGTATTTTTACCACCCATCTATTTTAGGGGTGGAGCTGCATGTGTAGCTGCAGTTCAGTGGCCCCTCAAACGTCTGCACAAACAGCTGGTAAAGCGGTTAAGTCTTTGGGTAAAAGATACTCATAAACATCTGTAGCTCTTAATAATAACTCAGTTACTGGATACCTGAGTGCAAATAATTTATTACAGCATTGTTTGCAAGTTAGATTTGACAAGTTTGTAAATTTTGGTATAATTTCTTATGTGAAATAGTATCAAATTACTTTGCTTTCTCTTTATGATTTAAAATTACCCCGTTCCCCCTGCAGTGTGATAGACAGGATAGTCTGTGATAGTGAACAGACAAATGAGCAGACAAGCTGTTTCTCAATTCAGGACAGTTTCTTCTTCCCAGTTCAGCTGTGTGTCATCTCTGTTTGTTCAGTTCATCTCAGGAGGTGGGGATTGGTTAAGAAAACTAGATTGATGTCAATGTATTGGAGGAGAAATTGTCCCTATCTCTGATCTGACACTGGTTCCAGAATTGTACATTTATACATCAACCATGACAGCTATACATGATACATGCAAATTGTTACCTTCTGGCCCCGTTCTCCACTGCACAGCAGTGGGTGTGTTGCAGGTAGACTTCTCACCGCGACTTCTGTGATTATTTAGACCGAGATGGCTCGTGTTTTCTGGTCTGCAGCTTTGTGACTCTGGCATCTCCTCAGGACAACACCTTTTGCTTGGTGCTCTTCCTTGGGATTGAGATGGTGTCTTCTACTCTGCTGCTGGCATAAGACCTTCCCCAGCTGATTATGTACACTCAGGTTTCCCCTCAGTTGTGGTCATGCATTGCTTTCAGTTATGCATGGAGAAGGTATGATAGCAAAGCAGGGAGCAGCATTTTAGCAAAATAACTTTACTGCTGTAATCTTAACGTGTTCAAAACTCTTAGGACTTTAAAGAAAAAAAAAAGGGAAAAAAAGAAAGGGGTTCTTAAGTCTGCCATTGCTTGTTTCTTGTTCTCATAATTCATCAGGGTTTTTCAAGGTTTGGGTTTTGTTGTTGTTGTTTGTTTGTTGTGGATTTTTTTGCTTTCCTCTTCCTATAGATTCATCAGCTTCCGTGTGTTTGTGTAGTAGTGACCAGAACTATGTACCAAACAGAACACTGTCCTCAGTGGCTTTTATTTCTGTGCTCAAAAGCATCAAATGCTGCAGTCATGACTTCCCTCTGTGTTTAGTTTTAAGGTCTGTCAGGGGAGAAACTGTTACTGGATTGTACAAATACTCAGATAACTTGGAGTCAGTTGCCTTAGACTGAAAGGAAGCAAAAGAATATGGTACACAAGCCTGTTTAAGAAGTTCACATCCCTAACCAGTGATACTCACCTTGAATCTGGGCTGCTCACCAGCTGAGCAGTAAGATACGCTGTGGTAGTGGAATTAGCAACCCAGAGTGAGATGGGAAGAAGGAACTTAGACCAGCTTCACCAAAGGCAACATACTGTATAACATTCAGCAACTGCAAAGCTGCCCTCCTGGACGGGGCAGCATCTGCAGTGCAGTGTAACAGGCTGCTGTAAAACAAATCCAGACTTGAGTAATTCTAGTGCGATATTTCCACAGTTAGTAGAACATGATTTATAATTTGATATGATCATATCTTGCTGTCATGTGAATAACTTGGCTTTATGTAATGACAGATGATATAACCAGGATATTCACACATTTGAGAAAAGGGTAGTGAATTGACAGTGAATTATACTTTTCATTTGTCCTAGTTAAAATAAAGAAAAACAGAGTTATATTAGATTTAAGATATTCAACATTTTCCAAAGAGTTGGAGGAATTAAAGTGAAATTTTGCAGTAGTAATTTGCCTATTGAATGGAACTGTTGTTGCTTCTTTACAATGAAAAAAATAAAATTGCTACATTCTTTACTTTTTGGTAGTGATATATCCGGTATTGGAGAGAGCTGTGCTGCATGTAAAGATAATAATCTTTCATGCATTTTTCTTTAACTTAAGTTATTGAAAATTAAAATTCGTAAACAAGAAAAAAAGACAACTCCCTGTTGTGCAGAGACAGAGACTTAATGTTGAAAATGCAGATATAAAGGAAACTCCCCTTTCCACGGGGCAACAGGGGATGTGTTGGGAAATGAACTTACTATCTCAATATATTTATTATGATTTAACTTCCTGAAGTTGCATGCAAACACATGGCATGTAGTCTGCAATATACAGAAAAATGAAATTATCTAATACTGCAACTTTAAAAATGAGGAACTTGGGAAATACTCTGTGTAGAGATTATTTACAAGGATCCAGGTTTAGCAGTAATAATTCTTCCAGTTTCCTCACTCATTCAGAGAGAAGTTGTGCACATAGTTTCTTCTTACTGTCTTCTTGATTATAAAAAAATATTATCAGGCTGTGTGTGTGTGTAAGGAGTGAAAATGAGCAAAAGATAAATACATGGCTATTCTGAATTTCTTGGATGTTTTTCTTTTTTACTCTCCCAGCCTTTAGAAAGTCCTGGTTTGGGGTATGGGTGTTGTTTTGTTTTGGTGTGTCGTCCCCCCCAGTTCTCCTGTCTCCAATAGATTATGAAGGTGGATTTAAGGAAAGATGGGAGAGGATGTAGCTATCAGGTGGAGAGACAAGAAATGCCTTATTGAAGGGAACTGGAAGGTTTTTTTGAGCTGTCGTGTATTATTACAGACTTGGCCTGGATCCCTTCAAAGATAGTGGCTGAATCCTTCTGTGGCTACGCTTGTTGTGTGGATACCCTTTGTTGCCATGCCAGCATAACTAGAGTTCAGTCCCAGCTTTTGGCTTTGGGCCTTAAGTTTTCCCCTGAAACAGAAGCTTTGTCACAATCTGACTTTCCTAAAATCAACAAGATAGTGGTAAGATTATTATCTTACTGTTCTCAAAATATCCACTGAGCAAAATTAGAAGAATGGAGAAAGCTGCTTCTATGTCAAATGCAGGGAGTAGTGCACGGGGAATTATTTTGAGGTTAGTATTTAAAAACATAATCTCCAAAATTTTCATCTGTCTGTGAAAAGATGGGAGAATTGTAGAAACTTGACTTCTCTTACACTGTTTCTTTTTCTAGAGGCTATCTTGCTAATGGAAATTTAAGAATTTAAGCAAAACATGCTGAGAAAATCATACTTTCAAATTTTTCTCTATTTCTCGGCTGCTGATGATCAGTCATCAAAAAGCCTGTTGAAAGAGAGGATCGGAGAAGATACAAGCACGTGTTAGGAACTGGATGCACTTCTGAGCTCTTAACTTTTCTTTTTTTAAGGACATGACTTAAAAAAATTAAGAGCTAATTCATGGTGCTCTGTAGTCACTTAGTATTATAATTTAAAGTCCTGTAGCTCTAAGCCAGACTTAGTTTGAAGGATGGTTACAGATCTGAATGTGTGGGCTCTGGAATGTCAGACTGAGATGAGAGAAATTTGAAATGGGATGCATTTTAATTGTCTAATTTGAATATTTCCCATTTCAATGGGCTAAATGTTGAGAGAATGCCTTATACCAGCAGAGGGGATGGAACTGTAGATAGCTTTTATGCTTGGAATTTTAGCTGATAAGAGCTCTGGAGTTTCAATGAGTGGTGTAAAGGTAATAATTACATCATTAACTTCTGTGTTTTCTTTGCTTGTCATGAGATGCATGCACTCTTATTCTTGCAGCAGTGGCAGAAACTGTTAGGAGTTAATACGTGCTAGATGGTGCTCGCAGAAACAGATGCAGAAAAAGAGGTAAAGCTTCCTCTTGTTCTCCCCGCCCCCCATGCAGGACAGATGTTTAGAAATGTTTAGAAATAATTGTGCAGGAGAAAGGAAAGGAGTGGTCTGAGAGGTTCAGGTGCAGCAAGGATAAGAACAAGAAAGTGCAAAAATGATGGTGAAATTGTTGATGAAGATGAGAAAAAAAATCAAGTGAAATGAGAAAGCTATTTGAAACACAACTTAAATGACGAAAAAATATTTCTAAGAAGTCTGGAGATAATGTATTTAAGCACTGCAACTTCCAGGTGAAGTTGTTTTGCAACTTTTGGCTCACAAAACTTTGTCATCCTCAGCCCTGAATGCATCATGAATAATGCCTGCAACCCTTAGTTTTGAAGACTACCATGAAACAACTGTCCCTATGAGAGAGCTTTGGAGTAGAAAACTTTCTCACCCACCCTTTGCTGCAGCAGGCTCTGAAGACAGATTGAGTGACTTGGCACCGTCTTGCTGTCGTGTCGGTGAAGAGGACTGACTATATGATGACCTAATGGAACTTTTGCAGCCCTTACTACCTATAGACACTCTCAAGTCATCTTATGCAGCTGCCAGATTCATTTGCAAGAGTGAGCAACTGCCTTAGTACTTGCCAACTGTTTCCGCCGCCAGTGTACCCCCCTCGCTACATTCAGTGAAGTGTAACGTAGCCCATCCTGGCTGCTGAATCTTCTTACAGTTTCTCATAAGCTTCTCAGGGGTATCGGGGTTTCACTTCAGCTTTGATTCAAATCTTGCAATTGTCCTCTTGTTCTTATGATTTTTAGGCTCCTAGGCAATTAAAAATGCTAAACCCAGGTCTCTGCAGAACTAGTTTGCTTGCACATTATTAAATAAGAACAGATGTCCTTCAGACTTATTCTGGGGCTACCACTTTGTGGCCAGAGCACCTCCATCGAGTTTAGCAATCCTTTATCTGTCCATTTGATATTTTTCACACTAGGAGGTCCCAGCCTGAATCCCTTAAGCCAGTGGCATTCCCTTCAACATTCAAGTTTGCCATCTGATCCAAACTACAACTTTCAAGATATGTTCTTTCTTCGGGCATCCTTAATTCTCTCAGATGTTTTTTGTCTTTGAATCATGTACCTTATAGTGATTTTTTTAAGTCTGTCATGGAGAGATTCTTCCTCAGTTCCGTATGGCAAAAGAGCCTTTCTTTCCCTCCATCCACGATGTGCTCTCGATTTAGGACATTCTCCTTTACAGGGTGTTCTGTCTCAACGTTTTACATGGGCCGCTTGAAGCAGTTACAGTCCGTGATACAAATATGTCACTTCTAAAATTTGAGCCCATTAAGCTTTTTCAGCAATTCATAGTCATTGGACTACTTTAATCCCTGGCTGTGTTACAGCTGTGATTCATTCATCTCTTGATAGCTCTTCAGGATGCATTATTTGTATCTTTTTTTTTTTGTATTATTTCTAGATTTTTCCAAAGCAAAAACCTGAACTTCACCATTACCTGTAGTTTTGAGTCTTATTTCCCAACTATTCAGGTTCTGCAACTTTAGCAAGGGGCTGTTCCTTGGTTTTTGAATAATCACGCTTTTTTTCCTTTCCCTAGAAAAATACTCTGATCTACTCTCACGGCTCCCATTTTTCATGAACTTCCAAATATGAAGATTCATCCACTTGAAAACTAGGGTTTTAAATATTAACATTTAAATTGGGAAGCACCTGGGGTTTTTTTGAAGGAAAGAATCAAGCAAATGAAAAAAAAATGCTGAATCCAAGACTTTATTTTCAGAGTTCTGAGTAGATTAGTGAATTCTACCTTGAAAATATGAAGGAAAAATGAGCTGTACCTTGCGCATAGGGTTAAACAGGCAGTATAGAAGGCAGTGAAGTGATGTGATGGGTGCATACATGACTGTGTTAATCATCGTGACCAGAACTGCTCCCCCCTACCTGTGGTTTGCTGTCCCCTCAGTTATGCTAACAAGTTTTTGCAGAGTGCATTGCAAACCATATTCCTAAAGTGATCCAAATAGTCTGAAGAAGCTTTATCAGCGTATTTCTTTTGTGCAAGTTATTTGTCCTGTAGCATACTGGATCAGGGGACTGCTGGTGGTTAAAACTAACCTAGCTCATAAAAAATGACTAATTTGCAGAAAAATCAGTTCCCTGATCTGACTTGCTCAGATTTGTGAGTGCTCATATCAGCACAGTGAAGGGGCAGGAAGATGACAGGGTTGCAGGGAGGCAGAAATTCTTGTTTTGGCAATGTCTCACATTTATGTTGACTTAAACCAATTATTAAACCATATGCTTAGAAAAAAAAATAAAAAATCTGTAGCTGGATCATGTCCCTGTACTGGCTGTGCACTGTGTCTCATGAGCGCTGGTGTTGGTGGAAGGTGTAGGATGAAGTGTGGACTGTGGCATCATTTCTTTTTTTCTAATTGTCTTGGAACTACACCTATTATTTTATCTCAAATAAGTCTATATGTAACATTATTATCCAGGCTTCTCACCTTCTGTGATTTCTCATTCAAGTACTGATATGACCTTAAGCTGATGAACCGAGCTATTTTAGAAAGGAGAAAGAAAAAAAAAAAAAAAAGAGAAAAAAATCTTGGTTGTCAGCCAGCTTCATTTTTACAAGGGTTATTTTACACTCCTGCAGAACAATATGTAATTCAGACTGATTCCTTCAGGCACTTGCTCAAAAGAAATCTTTGTAGCGGTATTTTGCTGTAATTGCATTAGTGTGGAAAGTTGGTCTCTCTAGCAATGTTAAGCAGTAAGGCGATAAAGTAATACAAGTTTAAATAGGTCTGCCTTAGGAGTTGCTGCACATGGTAGCCCAGTACAGAGGAGACTGCTGCAGCTCCTGTGGCCAGGTCCAGCCTGCAGTGAGGCTGAGGATGCATTCCCAAGAGGCACTACACGTATGTATGTATATATACGGCCAGCCATGCAGAAAAAGCAGCACTCGTGCAAACAAAAGCAGCATCAGTGGCCTCATCCTTTCCCTTTACTGGCTGACTGGGATGAAAAGCCTGTTTGTGGAAAATAGATACTTTTACAATATGGATCCCTCCAGCAAGTGACTCTTGTTCTGCTCAGTAGCTGGTCACTGGATCCCCTGGTCTCCCAGCTGCCTCACAAACCTGCACTGGGTCTCTGGCAACTGGTCTGGATTTATGACCTTACCAGTAGCCAGTCCCCAGGTGTCCTGGTCCCTCCAGTAACCAAATCTCAGACCTTCTGGTCTCTCCAGTATCTGGCCCAGACTCATGGTTGCTCCAGTTCTTGGCTCCCAAGCCTCCTATCCAACTTGCTGGCTAGTCCAGCTTTGATATAGGTACCCAGGCAGTATGTGTGGGCTCCGGCCTCTGCGTGCTGGTGCCCCAAGCACCTGGGCCTGTGTCCCGTGGTACAGCTCCATTTGCCAGCACACACAAATCCATGCAGTCATGCATGCAGGGGAGAGATGCTCCTCACCCAGAAAATAGTTACAAGTGTAGTTTAACAAGAAGATAGGACACTGCAGGGATCAGGTGCAGGGCACGTCTGGACAACTGTACTGAGCAGCCACCTGTTTACGTGCACCTGACCCCTTTTCTCCATTTTCTTCCCCATTATTTTCCTATGCTTGCTCTGTCCCAACCCAGTTTAATCTCTCCCTTTTCTTGCATTTGGTTCTTCCTCTAAATATCCTATGCCTTCTGCAATCCCAAAATACTCTTCCTGGCATCTCGTAATGAGCCTCATACCCCAGTGGGCAGTAACCCTCCTCCTTCAGTCTGCAAGGTGATCTAGAGAGAGCCTCTCGGGTGGATTCCTGGGTCTCACCCCTGGCCCACGGGGCTGCTCGTGTTTCTGACAGCCCTGGGAGCAGCCAAACTGAGGGCTCAGTTTCTTTAACTTGGGTTATTGGGGTTCCTCTGCCTCACACTGTTCACCTGTGCTCCTTTGTGCCTGTGAGGAGGAGCCTTCCCTCACACAACCTAATGCTGACTTTAAAAGTCAACTGCACAACTGTTTCAGCATCAGAGGGTACAACACAGGCTTGCCTACCACGCAGTTCTGATAGTCCCAGCAGCCTAAACTGTCTGAGGCATATTCCTTTTTTATTTTTATTTTTTGACAGTTATGGAAGAATAACCAAATGCATCAATATTAAAAAAAAAAAAAAAGGATAGCCACCAGCTTTCTACTGTAAATGTCAGTAAAGGGCAAAGTGTGGGGAAATAGGGAAGGATTAGGTGTTCAAAAGTGATGGTTTTCATACAGTGCTTCTTAACCACCCGAGTATTTTGTTTCTCCAGTTCTAGTGTAATGGGATTCAGACTATAAAATGTTTTATTTAATCTTGGCCTGGAAGCAATTCCAGCAAAGTGGACTGGTTGCAGTGTTGTTAGGTGGCAAGGACAAGCTAAGTCTCAGAAATGGTTCCAACGTGCTTGTTACTCTAAATGCTAATTGATTTTTAGCAGTTAAATGTCTCCCTTTGTTTAGTTTGAATTTCTCGTTTTGAATACAGCTTGTGTCTGCTTTGGGCTTTTTTCCCCTTAGAGCAAACAAGTTTATACCTAGATCTTTATAGCCTTAAGATATTTCAAACTATAATTAGG
>NW_010310697.1:16565-16940 GCF_000700745.2 Antrostomus carolinensis
CCACCCCCCCAGGCTCCCTTGTTTTCAAGGCTGAACACGTTAACCGCTATCTCAAACGCTGTTTGTTTCCACCCTACGGACTCTTTTTCAGTCGCGTATGTAATTTTTCGAACTTAGTTTTTGTATTTTGTATCCGAGAGCACCTTCCCTTACAGCTGCAGGTTCCTCTCCGGTCTGTTGACCGAGTTCGGACGGCAGCGATCAGAGCCCGGCCAGCGTTTCAGGGGAAGGCTGGGCTTAAGGTGCTGCGCCTTTGGGCAGGCGTTAGGAATGCACGCGCAGAGCGTGCCTGTAACATCTCATAGTTTAATAAAAATCAGGTTTTTTCTCCCGAAAGAATGCCTGGGCGCGTTATTACACGAGCAGGTTGTTTCC
>NW_010310698.1:0-550 GCF_000700745.2 Antrostomus carolinensis
CCTGGGCTATCCCAGCTGTCCCCTGTCCCCATCCCAGCCTGGTCCTGCTCTCCCCAGACCCTGTCCCCAGCCCAGTCTGCTCTGGCTGCCCCCGGACTCTGTCCCCTGCCAAGCTCACTCCTGTTGTCCCCATCTCCTGTCCCCAGGCTGGGCTATCCCAGCTGCCCACTGTCCCCATCCCAATCTGGTCCCCACCTCCCATCCCCACCTCAGCCTGGTCCAGCTGTCCTCATCCCCTGTCCCCAGCCCAGTCTGGTCCAGTTGCCCCCGGACTTTGTCCCCAGCTCAGCTCACGCCCACTGTCCCCATCTCCTGTCCCCAGCCTGAGTCCGCCGGGCCCGGCTCACTGTCCCCAGCCCGGGTTAGCCCGGCTGTTCTAATCCCCTGTGCCCAGTACAACCTGGTCTGGCTGTCCCCAAACTCTGTCACCAGCCCAGCTCACTCCCACTGTCCCCATCCCCTGTCCCCAGCCTGGGCTATCCCAGCTGTCCCCTGTCCCCAGCCCAGCCTGGCCCAACTGTTCCCGTCCTTTGACCCCATCCCAGCCTCA
>NW_010310698.1:792-5736 GCF_000700745.2 Antrostomus carolinensis
CCTGTTCCCAGCCCCGCCTGGTCTAGCTGCCCCCAGACTCTGTCTCCAGCCCAGCTCACTCCCACTGTCCCCATCTCCTGTCCCCAGCCTGAGCTATCCCATCTGTCCCCCGTCCCCAGTACAGCCTGGTCCTGCTGTCTCCATCTCCTGTCCCCATCCCTGCCTGGTCCAGTTGTCCTCATCCCCTGTCCCCAGCCTGGGCTATCCCACCTGTCCCTTCTCCTCAGCCCAGCCTGATCTGGCTCTCCCCAGCCCCTGTCCCCAGCCCAGTCTGGTGAGACCTGGATGCCCCCTCCCTGGAAGTGTTTGTGGCCAGGCTGTATGAGGCTTTGAGCAACCTGGTCTAGTGGAAGGGGTCCCTGCTGATGGGCAGGGGGGGGTTGGAACTGGATGAGCTTTAAGGCCCCTTCCAACCCAAACCATTCCATGGTTCTATGATCTGTCCCTTGTCAACAGTTCAGTCTGGCCCAGCTGTCCCCATCTCCCATCCCCATCTCAGCTTGGTCTAGTTGTCCCCATCCACTGTCCCCAGCCTGGGCTACCCCATCTGTCCCCTGTCCCCAGTCCAGCCTGGTCTTGCTGTCCCCATCTCCCATTCCCATCCCAGTCTGGTCCAGTTGTCCCCATACCCTGTCCCCAGCCCAGCCTGGTCTAGCTGCCCCCAGACTCTGTCCCCAGCCCAGCTCACTCCTGTTGTCCCCATCTCCTGTCCCCAGCCAGGGCTACCCCTGCTGTCCCTTCTCCTCAGCCCAGCCTGATCCTGCTCTCCCCAGCCCCTCTCCCCAGACTGAGATATCCCAACTGTCCTCCATCCCCAGCCCAGCCTGGTCCAGTTGTCCCCATACCCTGTCCCCAGCCTGGTCCAGCTCTCCCCAGCCTGTTTCCAGCCCCGCCTGGTCTAGCTGCCCCCAGACTCTGTCTCCAGCCCAGCTCACTCCCACTGTCCCCATCTCCTGTCCCCAGCCTGGGCTATCCCAGCTGTCCCCTGTCCCCAGCCCAGCCTGGCCCAACTGTTCCCATCCTTTGACCCCATCCCAGCCTCATCCAACCATCCCGTCTCCATCCCAGCCTGGTCCAGCTCTCCCCAGCCCCTATCCCCAGCCTGGACCATCCCAGATGTCCCCTTGTCCCTTGCCTAGCCTTATCCAGCCATCCCCTGTCCCCTGCCCAGCCAGACCCCCTGCCCACCTCTGCCTTCTCCCACCACCAGTGTCTGCCCACAGCCCAGCACCTCACCAGCCTGCGCTTGCAGGCACAAAGGGAAGGATTTCCTGGTGACCCCATAGGACCATTTCCATCAAGAAAACTTGAATTTCACACATCATCAACCTTGCGAGTCCTTATTTCTCATGCTTTGACTGTAATTGTTTAAAATATTTTGCAGGAGAAGCTGAGCTGCAAAGGTTACTTGTGCTTAGAGGAGAAAACCGTAAATGTTTTCAGTTTCCTGCAAGAACGGGCAAGTTTGGTTCCTAATTTTAAGTCTTTGTTGTGCGTTAGATGTGCTGGTAAAGCTTCAGCAGCAGAAGAGCGAAACAGCTGCTGCAGTCGGGGTAGTTTTGAGACATTATCTGAGCATGGGAATTTGCACCTTCTAATTAAGCAAGAAAAAGGGGTGAGCGCCTCTGCAAGTCGCGGTTTGTAACACATTTCATTGGCAGCTCTCAGGACATTTTGTGTTCCTTCCAATTTCCTCATTCCTCCTAGAAACCAGGGGCAAATCTTTAAGCAAAAGGCAATTTTCTGAGGTCCTGTCCTAGTCCCTATCCCTTAAAAAGACTTTTTTTAACTGGAACTGTACCCCTTGAGCACACATCCCATCCTGAAAGTCAGACAGCCCCATGTCACCAGTATAAATCAGGAATATCCATGAAGTGTTTCCCTGAAATGGAGAGCACAGAGAAGAATGTAATTTATATGGACATTATCCTTAAGGAATTTCTTTTAATAATTTCTTTCTCAAAACAAATAATACCCATAACTTTAAACAAAAGCCGTAACAACCTCAAGTCTGCAAAGGAGTTAAAAATCTGGACTAAAATTCTTTTTTAAAACAATTTTTTGGGGGGGGTGGGGGGAAGAAAAAAAAGCTGAGCCAAGTAGCTGTACCAGCACAACGCTATTTCCTTTACACACTCCCATGATGGGAATTTTATAAAAGCAACCGATCATCAACCTCAAATCGTTTAAAACAGAAGCCATCCCTTGGGACATCTCACTTCCCGTCACAGTTAGGGAGCTCTGCCTGGCCCAGCTCTGATCAAAGAACATCCCCGAGGCAAGCCCATGATTTGCCTCCTCAGAAAGGTAGATTTAAAGTAAATTATTTATGGCGTGTTTAGTAGCTTTTTTTAAAGCAATTCAGTGGTGGAATATGGGGAAGAGCCAGCCCGTAGGAATATATCACTTTGTGTGGATGGCAGCAAAAGCTTCAAAATACAAAGCAGTCGGGGAAATATTTGGCCCTTAATAAACTTCCCTGCAAAAAAAAATCCCCATGTCCTTTCTTATTGCAAAGTCCTGCACATATGGGAACAGGTTGGAGACCAGGTAGGCAGAGATGGCAGATCTCCTCCCTTTCAGTGGCCTCAGATCAGCTTCAATCCATGGCAAAGCCTCACCCAGAGTTTCGTAACCGCTTGAAACTGGCAGAAATTGGTACTTCTGCCAAAAGAAGCCTCCTCCGCTCCCAGCTGCTCGTTCCCTCCCTTGTGCTGGCACCAGGATTCGAGTGGCTTGCATAAATGAGCTAGAACGGGCTGCTCTGAATTAAAATTAATTCAGCACACGCAGAGGAAAAGCTAATTTTGAACAGAGGGAAGCCATGTATCCACCACTCCCACAAAACCCAACCTCAGGAAAGAGGCAGCTAAAAGCAGGGGACCCTGTTTTGCCAATCTACACCAAAATTTGTAACTAGAAAAAGCAAAACATGGGGCAAGGCAGTGCTGGAGGGTGTCAGACCATTTGAGATCCTCCTCTGATGGTCCTTGGCTGCTCCCCACAATAAGAACTTTGGTGGGGTTGGGGCATCCAGAGGAGCAGGAGCACTATTTGAAGCATGAACTAGATCTTCTCCAGGGAATGGAGAAGAGCTTCCTGCCTCAGGGCATGCAGCACTTGCACATATCTCCTCTGAGATGGATGCAGAGGGCAAAGGAGAGACAAAGATGCTGAATTGCTAAAATAAAGTGGTTTGGGTTTTTTTCAGCTCACTGTGAGGAAGCATTTACCCATCCAGCTGCCTCACCACTCCATGCCCATTACAAGCAACACATCTGAAAGCTACAGGAATTCACGCCGCTGGTTCTTTGTTCATAGCACTACACTCGTATGACACTTGTTTGTAAGTCTAATTTAATTAAAAAACCAGTAAAAAGCAAATGCGGGGTTTTTGACTCTGAGCTGGCAGGGTGTCTGCGTGTGAGAAAACACCCCAGGGAGGGGTAACACATTTAAGAGAAATTAAATTGTCTCATTCAACCCAGAATAAACATGGTGCTAATCCCTCTAATGGCCTTAAACATCACCCGAACTGCAGATCTAGTGACAAGCGTGCAATAGGACCCAATTAAGCTGCTCACACGTTTGAAATCATGGCTTCATCAGCTTTGGTTTAGTCTGGAGTCTCTCGATGGCTTTCCAGAAACTTGCTGAGACAAGCTAAAATACCAAACTTCATTAAGCGCTTGCACCAACAGATTGCAAAGATGTGATGACAGGGTGAGTGGGAGGCATTGGTGTTTCTGTCACCTGCTCTCATGAGCCAGTTTACGAAAGAACAGACATCTCCTAGGAGAGATCCTCAGATCCTCCAGCATTGCCTAAAACACCCAGCACTGCCTGAAACACCCAGCACTGCCTGGGGTCCATTCGCAAGAACATCACTTATAGGACCACAGAGTAATTATTCTCTCTGGAGATACCTGTGAGTCTCAGCTGGAGAATTGCATCGAGTTTTGGGGGAGACACATTAGTAAAAATATAGAAAAATTGGTGAGAATCCAGAAGGATGTAGAAAATCAAAAGAGTAAAGGTTTAAAAACCAGAACCTAGAAAGAAGCTGAAAGATTTTCAGGTTTTGATTTAAAAAAAAATAGAAATAAATATTTAATCAAGGGTTCTTGATGTTCACTGGTGGTAAGTAAAGGAGGAATTAGCTTTGTTTGCAGCAAAGGAGATTCAAGTTACAGCTCAGAAGAAGTTTTCATAGAATCATAGAATGTTATGAATTGGGAGGGATCCACAAGGATCATCAAGTAGCTTTCCAATACATGAAGTGATCTGCAAGAAAGCTGGGGAAGGACTTTTTATAAGGGCAGTTAATGATAGAACAAGGGGAAATGGCTTTAAACTGGAAGAGGGGAGATGGAGATGAGATGTGAGGAAGAAATTCTTTGGTGTGAGGGAGGTGAGACACTGGCCCATGTTGCCCCGAGAAGCTGTGGCTGCTCCTCCTTGGAAGTGTTGAAGGTCAGGTTGGATGAGGCTTTGAGCAACCTGGTCTAGTGGAAGGTGTCCCTGCTGATGGCAGGGGGGTTGGAACTGGATGAGCTTTAAGGTCCCTTCCAACCCAAACCATTCTGTGATTCTATGAAGTAGTTTTCCAACTATCCAGAGAAGAGGCTACCTGGGGAGGATGGGAGCTTTCAGGTAAGTGTGTTCCTGGGGTGGTCATGACATGCTGAACCCACAGGGACTCTGATTTAAGTGTCCTCCTCAGCTTGTTTTCAACCTCTGTTTCTACAATCTTGTCAGCTCCATGGCATCTTACATGCATAGTCCCAATGTCAGTGGTTGTGTCCTGTGTCCTTTTGCTGAAGAATTGTGAAGAAAAGTCCAAAGCTCCTGTGCCAGCACCAGCACTTGTACAGCCACGGCATGGATTCATGGAATGTGATATGGCTGCAGAACTTCTTTCTCCTTCTCCTTCTCCTTCTCCTT
>NW_010310699.1:0-304 GCF_000700745.2 Antrostomus carolinensis
GCCTCGCCTGCCTCTCCCCGTCCTTGCCGCCATCACACATGACCGTGCCGCTTACAAAGGATTACAACACACTTTATTCCCACACAGCCGTTTCACAGAGTACAAACACAAGACAAGACACCAACGCCGACAGCTGCCCCACGCCCACCAACACCCCAAGGCCGCTCTGCGCTCCCCCGCCGGGCGCCCCGAAGCTGCCCCGTGCCCACGGACCCTGACCCGGCTCTCGCCTTCTAAAAACTCTGCCCTGGCGTGCCACGCAAACACAGGAGGGAATTCCATCCCTCGTTTCTGTGGCTCTCGC
>NW_010310699.1:427-672 GCF_000700745.2 Antrostomus carolinensis
TCCCGGGGCCCCGCGACATCCGATGACGACGACGACGCGCCACTCCTGACCGCGACCCGTGCCGCGACGCCTACCTCTGGCCAAGTCCGTGCGCTCCCTAGATGCCGACGGTGGCTCCCGAGGACCGTGGGGACCTGCGGCGGCCCGTGCGTGGGGACCTACGGTGCCAATTATGAGGCAAAGCCTGGGAAAAAGCTGCAAAAAAACCCCTCGTGTCCCACATCGATGATGGACAGCTGCAAAAA
>NW_010310699.1:943-1779 GCF_000700745.2 Antrostomus carolinensis
GCTGTCTCCTACCCTACAAAGACTCAGGCTGATGGGAGAACAGTACTTGGCTGGGTAGCAGAGTCGCTCCTACGAGGTCAGGTCCCGTAGAGCCACGTGCTGCCACAGCCACAGCTGGGCCGCTGCCAGAAGGGTCGCTCGGGCACGGTGCTTCCCTGAAGAGCTGGAGGCTGCCGACAACAAGACAACAAGACCCGTGTGAGCTGGGGCCTCGGCATGCAGGCGATGCACGCCTCCCTCTCCCCCGATGCCGCGGGTGCCCCACGAACCGCGCCGGACCGGAGCCCTCCGGGGTGCCCCATCTTGTCGCTGGGCCCTCTTCCCCTGAGTCCCTTAGTTGTCCTCCAGACTCTATCTGCAGCTTTGACTCTACCCTGCCACCGCCCCGTACGCACCATCGCCACCCTTGAAACTGACTGCCTGCCAGCTCTTCAAAATCTGCCATCGTTGGCCTCACGGCCCTCAGGGTCCGTGCTGTCGGGTACCATCGTCCCCCGGGAACACTGCGCATCCGGCTCCCTGCCCTCTGCCTTCCTCCTGTCTGTGACACATCACACATTCCGGTCGCTGTTCCTGCGACGGTCACCCCATGGCCCTTCGGCTCGGGCTCAGAATCTCCCGCTACGCTTGTCCCGACCCCTCCTGCTCCGCCCTCGGTACTTGCCGCTGCAGCTCTTGCCGTCCCCTTGCAGCGTCCCGGTCACGCAGCTGCACAGAGGTCCGTCCGCCCGGCTCGTGCAGATCTGTTCGCAGCCTCCGTTGTCCTCGCACCAGTCCGATCCTGGGCGCGATGAGCAAAGGAAGACAACTGAGTGATACTCCCTAACCCCGAGCCC
>NW_010310700.1:0-5712 GCF_000700745.2 Antrostomus carolinensis
ATCCTCCTAGAAGCTATGCTAAGGCACATGATGACAAGCTATGGAGGACAGGAAGGTGTTTCAAGACTACCAGCATGGCTTCACTAACAGCAAGTCCTGCCTGCCCAACCTAGTGGCCTTCTCTGATGAAGTAGCTACATCAGTGGACAAGGAAAGAGATATGGATGTCATCTATCTGGACTTTGGTAATGATTTTAACATGGTCCACCACAACATCCTTCTCTCTAAATTGGAGAGATATGGATTTGATGGGTGGACTGTTTGGTGGGTGAGGAATTGGTTGGACGGTTGTGTCCAGAGGGTAGTGGTCAATGACTCAATGTCCAGAAAGAGATCGGTGATGAGTGATGTCCCTCAGGGATCAATACTGGGACCAGTACTGTTTAATATCTTAATCAATGACCTAGACAGGGGGATTGAGTACACCCTCAGCAAGTCTGCAGATGACAGCAAGCTGAGTGATGCAGTTGACATGCCTGAGGGATGAGACACCATCCAGAGGGTCCTGAACAAGCTCGAGAAATGGGCCCATGTGAACCTCATGAGGTTCAACAAGGCCAAGTGCAAGGTCTTGCAACTAGGCTGGGGTAATCCCTGGTATTAATAAAGGCTGGGGGATGAAGGCATTGAGAGCAGCCCTGCGGAGAAGGACTTGGGAGTACTGGTGGATGAAAAATTAGACATGAACTGGTAATGTGTGCTTGCAGCCCAGAAGACCAACTGCATCCTGGCCTGCATCAAAAGAAGTGTGGCCAGCAGATCAAGGGAGTTGATTCTGCCCCTCTACTCTGCTCTGATGAGACCCCACCTGGAGTATTGTGTCCAGCTCTGGAGTCCTCAGCACAAGAAAGACATGGACCTGATGGAGCAGGTCCAGAGAAGGGCAACAAAAATGATCAGAGGGCTGGAGAACCTCTCCTATGAAGAAAGGCTGAGAGAGTTGGGGTTGTTCAGCCTGGAGAAGAGAAGGGTCCAGGCAGACCTTATTGCAGCCTTCCAGTACTTAAAGGGGGCCTATAAGAAAAATGGGGACAGATGTTTTATCAGGGCCTGGAGCAACAGAATGTAGGATAATGGTTTTAAACTAAAAGAGGGTAGACTTAGACTAGAAGTAAGGAAGAAACTTTTTACAATGAGGGTGGTGAAACACTGGAACAGGTTGCCCAGAGAGGTGGTAGAAGCCCCCTGCCTGGAAACACTCAAGGTCAGGCTGGACAAGGCTCTGAGCAACCTGATCTACTTGAATATGACCCTGCTGACTGCACGGGGAATTGGACTAGATGACCTTTAAAGGTCCCTTCCAACCCAAACCATTCTATGATTCTATGATTCTAGGATTAGTTTCATGTAGACCAGTAAAGCCGTTTATTTGTTTATATGAGCTAAGTAAAAAAGTTATTTAACATTGTCATATAGCTAGACTAGGGTTTGACACCATCCTTTCAGAGAAGTGATCATTCTAACACCCTTCCTGCTAACCATTTAGTACAAAAAATATTTCCAGATAAATCTCTTACTGAAATATACAGCAATTAATCCTTTAAAGGTTGGATCCTTGAGGAACCTGCGTAGTGATTTCCATTAGGTACTCTCTTCTGTTTCCCATGTAACCAAGCATCCTCACTGGCATTCATTTTACATCAGCTCCCTGATGCTAGCTGTCCTCTCCAAGGGTCAGAGACCGCTGCAGGGATATAAAGGTTTACTCCTATCAAGCAATAGTCAATGACATTTGTTGTTTTCATTCCCTTCAGAAACTGTAACTGACTCACAGGAGTCTGTTTCTACCTCAACCTCATTGTGAATTATTTTTCCATTGTATCAAAACTAGCTCACTAGATAGCATTATTGCTAATCTTTACCTGTGGATTTGGTAATTAAACTTCTACACTGCACTGCAATAGTCTTTGTAGGGATACAACAAGGCAGAGAAAGTGGGTGATACTGGGCTTCTGCTTCTCAGCCAGAAAAAAGTTTAAAGGAGATTCCCCTGTCCGTTCCCTCTTGGCTGTGTGGGCTACAAGTCTCTCTGATTTTTCTGGAAAATGTTTTCTATGAGATTAAAATGGTTTTTGTGTAATTGTGTTATGACAACACTGCAGTTTAGTAGGACTTCAGTATTGCCATGAAAGTGTGGGAACATCAGGAAGATCAGAACAAAGACGGATTTAGAGTAGACTGAGGATATAAAAATCTATTAAAGACCTTCTCTCTCTTTGTTCCTCCAAGTGAAAAATCAATAAAGTGGTATAAGCCAGGTAGCATGAAATGTACAACTCCTAGACCTCCAATTTATGCACAAAGTGACCTTGACCTATTCTGCAATTTCCTGTCATTAATTTATTATGTATCTCTCCTAACCATATCACTATAAACCACAATGAAAAACAAAACTTAAGAGCTGGAGGTGTTTCCTTTCTTTTAAAGAAGCAGACTTAGCATGGAGTAAAAGAACATAAGTTATTACTTAAAAAAAAAGGGGCAATATTATTTTCACTATTCTTAGTCTGACAAAATACTGATTTACTATCTAGAAGCTAGCTGCATAATACATTTAGGGATCATATGACTATGAACTTTCTGAAAATGTTATTACTGTCTGTACTTTTCTACCTTTAACCTCACACTGTTTTCTGTGATATTTTCATGAGTATATGACTGTAATGAAAACAGGGAAAAGGAAATATGAAAACAGTTTGCCAACTACATTTAGTTCTTCCAAAAGAACTAAATACATCACATTGTCAGTCGTAGATCAGTCTATTATGTAAGCTGCAATCAGAGGAAGATAATAACTTCCTCTTACATGGGCCAGGTAAAACACAGAAGTTAACTGTGTAATTCAGGCCATACAGTGGGGAATCATTTGAGTTTGAAGTAGACCTCAATAACTATTTCAATGCCAGTTATAATAAGCAGTCTATAAACGAATGTATGGAAAGAAAATGTGGGACCTTCTCTTTCTCATACTTCTAGTCAAACCTTTTCTATGCTGGCTAGCCCAGTGAAACTATTACAGTGATCTAAAGCCCAGGCAGTAGTCCAGTCCATTCCTTTACAGGGCTCATCTAGCCCTGTGAAAGACTTATTTCACTAAAGCCTACCTTAATTTGCTCATTTTGGGCAGGTGAGTCCTGTCCTGTCAGTGACATGTCTGTTGTGGGCCATATTTAGTCAACTATGTACCCATTTTTCCTTGAGGAGGTACCACCTTTTGCACATATTACTTGAACACAGAACAAAAAACAAGTGGAGACTTAAGCACAACCAAGTTCCCTAGCCACTAAGAAAAGACCTTGAATGGTTTTCCTTTTCAGTTGCATACCTGCCAAAACAGTGAGCTCCCTGAGTTGCCTGCACAGGTAGTACCAGGGGCATGCTGAGGCGAGGGACACTGGCACTCTCTCTGACAGTTTCCACCTCTCATTTTTGATGGACCATAGAATCTGGGCATCTCTGTTCCGGCAGATTAGATGCTTCCTTGACCTCCCCTCCAACATCCACCCAGGGGCACCTGCCTGAGGTGAGGCAATGCCTAAATGAGGTTGCCTGGATTGTCACCCTGCTCAGGTTATTCTGCTAAATACGCTGTCATGACCTTACAGCAGCTCCAGTTCAATCTGAATATCAAAACCTCTTGACACTATTGTGCCTGAGGGTGACAGAAGCTGGTATTTATCAAAAACAAGTTTCTATTTTCAAGCATGAGCACTAAAAGTAAGCTTGGGGTTTGTTTTTTGTTTTTTTTTTTTCTCTATAGTGTTTCAAGTTTTTCACCAAACTGAACAGGCAGGTAGTGTAAAACACATGGAAAGGTATTCTGATATGAAGAGCAATTACTTCCCAGAACAAGTTTGCAAAAATAATTCAGAATCACTAGTATAGAACAGCTCCAAAATCAGTTGCCTGTTAGTGATCTCTGTACTCTGCAGGTGGGAAGTCGACAGGGAAAGCGTCCTCCTGCACAGGTCCTGGGCTGTCTCAGAGGCACAGTCATGGAGCAGTGCAAACTTTAGCCAGCTTCAAATCTGTGCTTCATGACTATCCAACACTTCTTAAAATCCCCAAATCTGCTCAGAGGTTTGCCCTTGATTTCCTCAGGAACAGGATCATGCTCTCTGAGGGTGCTTGAGAGCTGCTCTGCACCTCTCTACAAAGCAAGTACGTTAATACAGGGAGTCTGTCACTTCTGTTCACTGCCCAATGCATTAAAACTGCAGGGAAGTTGTTTCTGGGTCAGTGTCTTGTGCAGTTGTTCCAAAGTCCTGGCTGGGAGTACGGAGGGGAGAGACTTAAAACTTTCCAAATGTTTCCAGGTTCCCCTCCTTTTGCATGCTGGTTAAAATCTGTAGGGGTTTTATCCCTTGACCCAGCTTTCTGCTCCAGTATTGCTGGGTGCTCCCCTGGTATTTGGGGATCTGTAAATCACACCCGTCTTTCACTTTTTCTATACAAATATAAACAGCAGGTGAAAAAGACAGCATCCCTTTTTGCCTGACCCAAATGAAGCTTTGCAAGAAGAGCAGCATCAGGCCCACACTGCTTATATTTTCTCACTGGTAGAATGATCATCAAAAACCAGTTTTCTTCAAAGCTAACCACAAAGTGGGGCTGCTTTGGCTCACTGGAAACAACAACAAATAAATAATCTCCCGTGCCCTAGAAAGCAAGAGCCTGGAAAAGCTCCTTGGATTGTTTTCTGCACATCAGTCTATGAGCTCAGGGTGTTTTAATGCTCTGTTGATGCCACAGGAGCTGATAGAAGCAGGGACAGATTACATGAAGAAGGAGGTAAACAAGTTGTTTACAACTCAGCAGGGCTGCAACAGCGTATCCTCCTTCTATCGGCTGAAAGGCAGTGAGAGTGCTGGACACTGGGCTGCTGATGGGAAAGGATCCCTGGAGCTGCCAAGCTCTGGCTCCAGAAATGTCTGCGGGGCTTCAATAACAGGAAATCACGTGTGCTGTCATTATCAGCTGCTGAGCGAGACAGATGCACTCAGATCAATATCAGTGTCCGATATCAAAGAGCTATTGTGACGGTACCCAGCGTTTTGAACTAAGGAGAACAACAAAACTATTTTAAAGGATGAGGGCTGGCAAAAATCCCCTGACTTTCCCTTTTCTGTTTGTTTTTGTTTTTCCTTTCTGAGGCAGTGGATTCATCACCATTAAAGGAACTGAAAGTCCTCTCTGCCCAGAGTAACTTTGATCATTATTGATCTAATTAAACTCTCTTTGCTTAAGGTTGCAGTGGGAAAAGGCTGCAAATCAGCAATCTTCCTGATCTCTTGTAATAGTAGAGTATCTGTTCACTCAACTTGGGAATGGGCAGGTCCTTCAGCACAGATGAAACTGGAGTAAGCTTCCCTTATTTTGCCATATTTTATGCTGTCTAAAAATACAATTTAGGAACAAAGCAAAACATCTCCAGGGCTCTTGGTTCAAGCAGGATTTGGGGAGTGGAGAGGTTCTGCATGTAGACAAGTGTCCTCCCTGCACTAATGTCTGAGCTGTGGGGGTCTTGATCACACTATCATTACATGATATTGCTGATTTCTATAATGGGCTTTCTGTTTCTTGTAATTTGTACTGTAATAAATAAAATACGTTTGTAAACAAGCAAGCCATTTTAGCTTTGTGCAAATTATACACTGAGAGGAACTGTTTTTTAATAGAAAACACTTCTCTCCTGATATTTTAGCCCCCCCC
>NW_010310701.1:0-4616 GCF_000700745.2 Antrostomus carolinensis
CTGGGTGTTTCCAGCTGTTTTCCACGGTGCCAAACACCTGCCCCCAACACCCCAACATTCACCTCCCTGTTGGAGCTGGCCCAGGCCCAGCGTGGGGAAGGGGCTGGAAGGAGCAGCAGGCAGAGCCCTCGCACGCTGTCACCTGCTGAGGAGTTGGGTGCTGGAAGCAAAAGCGACACGGTGCAGCGAGGAGCCGGCGTTGGCTGCTGCGGTTGCTCCGCAGCTCCTCCAGCCCAACAACATCAGTGCTGGACCTTCCTGCAGAGCCAAGAGAACCCACCAGTAAACACCAGTGTGAGACACCCTCTAATCCCAGTCAGACACTCTCTGTTCCACTTCCCAGTTAATAAAAACCAGCAGGTTGGGAGCAGAGAGCTTGACTCGGACCAGGACCAGTATCCTACCAGTCCCCCCAGACTGTGCCTTGCCCAGAGACAGCCCCTCCTCTCCAGTTTAATCCAGTCCCTCTCTTACTGGTGGGAAATTTGAGATACCAGAATTCGGGGTGACAGCCCCAAGGCTACAGACAACGGCAGCATCAAGGTAATTCAAGAGCAACAGGGAGCAGGAAGGAGGAATTGAGACCAACATCAGCGCCACCCTGGAGATGTCACCAACTCGGTTCCTTCCAACACATCGATCCTAAACCCACTTCTAAGAGGGGAACGTGGCATTTTCAGGTGCGACCACCCATCCCCTAAAGCCCTCGGGCAGCTCGTGGGGTGTCCTCCCACCCAGGCCAGGACCTGGAGGTGCCAGGTACAAGGAACAGAAGCTCCCACCAGTGACCAACGTCCCTCCCAGTGACCTGTCCCCAGGTGGCTGTTCCCAGCACAGCTCCACAGCTACAAGACTATGATCAAGTTTTTCCTCGTCAAATTTAATGACCAACTTATTGATGATCCATTTAATATAGAAGAGTTTGAACCATGGGCAGAGGTGAAGCTGCTGGTGTTACCAGACCAAACCCAGTTCATTTCATAGAATCATAGAATCGCTTGGTTGGAAAAGCCCTTCGAGATCATCGAGTCCAACCATGAACCCAACACTGACCAGTCCCCTATGACTAACCCATGTCCCTCAGCACTGTGTCTACACGACTTTTCAACTTCAATCCCTCCAGGGATGGGGACTCCACCACTGCCCTGGGCAACCCCTTCCAATGCCTCAGAACCCTTGCAGCAAAGAAATTCTTCCTCACATCCCATCTCAACTGCCCTGGCCACAACTGGAGCCCATTTCCTCTTGTCCTGTCCCTTGGGCCTTGGTTGGACAGACCCACCCCCACCTCTCTCCACCCTCCTCCAAGGGACTTGCACAGAGCCACAAGGTCTCCCCTCAGCCTCCTTTTCTCCAGGCTCAACACCCCCAGTTCCCTCAGCCACAAGGGAACTCAGCACACTTGTGCTCCAGACCCTTCCCCAGTATCAACTTCCCCAGTTGATCACTGGAAACACTCGCAGCGACACCGCACAGAACTGGAGGAACAGCAAACACACAATTCCACCATCTTTTCCCCCCAAAAGAAACCCCAAAACAAACCAAACCAACTTACTCTTGCCCTTAAAAAAAGCAGGAACAAGCCCCACAGCCCCAGGAACCTGGATGTGTTTAGAGAAGAGACCCAGAGCGTTCCAATGAGACAGGTATTTATTTAGTTCAAGCGCTAAGGAATTGTTTTGTTGTTGTTGTTGTTTTTCTCGTCGTCGTTTCATATTATCAAACAGAGCTGAGGTACCAGTGACATTCCAACATGAAGAAAAGGAACCTTTCCCCCCCCTCCCCCTTATACAATTTCTTCAACTACTTGTATATCAAGACAAAAAGTGAATCATGGAATAGCTGCATCATGGACTGTACAACAACCGAGCCAGAGTGGGGAGGAGAAAAGAAACAGCAGAAACCTTCAGTGGCGACAAAAATCAGCATTTTTGGAAAAAAAAGTCTTGTGTTCCTGTGGTTCTACTGGTCAGGTTGATGGAGAAAAAATAAATTATAAACATAAAATTTGATAAAACGGATGGCAGGAGGAATTATGGTGCCTAAATAAATAAATAATCAATAAATGGTGATGCTTCTGTGCTCATTTTTGTGTCTTTTCTGTGGAAAAATGGGATTAGGACAGGATTGAGTCCTGCACTCACGTTAAGCACGGACTGTCAGCAAGGACATAGATTAAACACCCCTGGTTGTCCTGAGCAGACCTCAGGAGCCTCCTGGGGAATAAATATCCAACAAGTGACAACTCACCCGTGTTCCTGCAACCACAGAGCTCGTGGGCACGTCCCTTTCCCAAAAATGTGGGGTTTTAGAGCAAATTCTAAGGTGCCTATCGAACAAACCTTGTCCCAGCCGCGCAGCCGCTCTCTCCACAAGCAGCTCCCACCGTCACCCGTAGGGTGCTAAGCCCAGCTCCTTGCAAATCCAGTGCTTAAAGCTCAGAACTGTGGGGAAACGTAGGGGGTTTGGTTAAATCAGAAGCCAAAAAATTAAATGTGCTTGTGGAAAAGAGAGGAATAAAAAACAAAACCCAAATCAGAATGAAAAAGCAGCGAGATGAAGCATTTTTTGCACAGTTAAGAACAGCACAATACAGGAAAAGCAGCCAGGTTTCCTTCCCCCCCCCTCAGAAGAATTTCATCTAAATAAAGAATGATCCTTTGTCACATATCGTTGATGTTTATTTCAAGACATGCCACGTCAAAATAAACCCAAAAAACAAAACTAAAACCAAGAAAAAAAAAACCCCCAAACCCCCAAACTCGCCTTCAATATTGCATCTTAAAAGCACTTTACACCTCGTCCTGCTCTCTGAAAGTGCAGAGTTGTTACAAACCCAGGGGGCAGGGTAGGATTTTCCTATGAATTTCAGGAATTAAAGAATTCCAACTATTTTTCTACCCATTTCCTGGTTGACAACGGTGGGGAGGATGATTCCCTTTTCTCTCCCCGCAGGTTGGTTATTTTAGGTGGTGGAAGAGAATCAAGGCAGAGGCTGCATATTTTGCTTTGTGATGATTGAAGTGGCAGTGGCGACGCAGACTCACGGATTCCTCCCTGCACTGGAACTCAGCAGCAAACAATGTATTTACAAATTGGTGTTTATTAACTTACACAGCAACTTCACAATGACTAGTAAAGATTAAAAGGGTGCACTTTCTAGTGTGTTTTCCATTCCGTGTTTCGCGGGTAGCTACATCTGGTAACATCAGCAAAGCTTCTAAACGGGATTTCCTCAGCCAAATGGAACCAAAAATAAAATAAAATAATTACTGGAAAATAGTTAAAAAAAAAAAAATTAAGCAAAGAAATAAATATCCAAGAAATATGGTTAATTGGAAGCTTAGTTAAATAGAAAACTAACTGACTAGTTGTTTAACCCAACTATACAGCTCTAGTGAACCAAACTAAACCAACTTGGAAGACTGAACATAAAAAAAAAAACCAACCCCCCCCCCCCCAAAAAAAAAGCTACAAAATAAAAGGCATAAATCTGCATCATGAGAAATTGGTTTCCATCCTGTCCAGCTCCCTCCCTGCCCATCTCAGACCCCTCGACTCCGTCTGACCAACACCAACACCCCTTCCCCAGCCAACCTTCGCTACCGACAAGCGGGTGCGATTCCCCCGCCCGCCTCCCCCTCTCTCCCAGTTGGGAACTGGTCTGCGAGCGCAGCGTCTCCTCGGGGGGAATCCAGCTGCTTTTTGGGGGGGTTTTTTTTTGCCTCTTTCTACCATATTTTTAAGATTTTTTTCAAATCTTGGTATGAAGATTTGAAGCTTCGGTGTATGAATTCATTTAGTATTTCCCCTGAAAGTAAAGGAAGCGAATTGCTTTCTCCTCCAAACAGCTGAAACGTTCCCATCTCTCGGGCAGCAATCATTTATTCACTGGTGTTCTAAATAAAATGAAAAAAAATTATATATATATATATTCTTAAAACTCACTTTGCACTCGAAATGCTATTTCCCTGTTTCCTGCAAAGTGTTTTGCTAATGTACATCAACCCTTTCCTTCCCCCTCTCCATCAATCAAATCCTCCCGAAGCCATTCGGCCCGTTCCCAAAGATATTTTGTATTTCTCACTAAGTTTTCTTGGAAATGTCTTTGGAAATGTCTTCACTTTGCTTTTGCAAGAATTAAAAATAAAATTAAAAATAAAAATAAAAATAAAAAATCCAGGAGCCTTTTGTGGTGTCAAAACCCATTAAAAAAAAAAAAATTAAAAAAGAAATGTTTTTGGGGGGTTGAAAACCAGTCAGACTATCTCTGCTCAAAAAGATTAAGAGCTTGGTTTTATTTATTATTATTATTATTAACTATTATTGTGAGGAGAAGCATTTAACCCTCGGCACACGCCGCCTTCCTGGCTGCTCTCTCTACTCATTTCCACTTTGTTAAGAGCCATCAAACGGGTTCAGATTTTTGCCAGCGTTCTTCTGCACGTACATCACGTCTAAATCCAATTCAAAACTTCCTCAGTTGCCATCAATTTCAAAGTGCAAGATCAGAACATATTAAAAAAAGGAACAAATATTAAGAAATTGTACCTATCTTTTTTTTTTTTTAATCTTTTTTTTTTTTTTTATTTTTTTTTTTAAATTTAAAATTAAAA
>NW_010310701.1:4705-5316 GCF_000700745.2 Antrostomus carolinensis
TGACATTTTTGGACATTTTTCTTGGTGTGTGTGGTGTGGTGTGTGTGTTTGTGAAGCTAATAGATCATCTCCACGAGACAGCCAGCGATGATGAACTGCAAATACGTTATTACTGGAAGGGGAAGGTTCAAGCCAATATTCACACTGCAGTCAATGAAGAGTAAAGGGAGGGAGAGCGGTGATGTTCTGGAGGAAGGTAGAAGCCACGTGGTATTAGCAGGAACAGCCTCCTTCACTGACAGGCTGCTCTTGAGGCTTTTCCAGTTTTATGTCAATCACTGGAAAAAATAAGTTAAGGCAAAGAGAATATTTCATTCTTTTTTTTTTCCCCAACCAAGTAGGATTCCCCCAGCTGAAGTAGGATTTTGACTGGAATTTTTAGCTATTTCCCCACCAAAATGCTTGAAAAGGATTTTAAAAGTTATTGAAAAGGCCAGTTTCAAACTTGTGCTGGTTTAACGTGGCTGGCAGCCAAACACCGTGCAGCCGCTCGCACACACACCCCCTCACCCAAGGAATAGGGGAGAGAATTGGAGGGGTAAAGGTGAGGAGACTCGTAGGTTGAGAGAAGAACAGATTAATAATGCTGTAAATTAAAATTAAAATAGCAA
>NW_010310701.1:5771-6677 GCF_000700745.2 Antrostomus carolinensis
GTCTGTTATTTTTTAATGTATACATCAATGAGTGATGCACAGCACAATTGCTCACAACCCACCGACAGCGATCCTGGAGGGGTAAAAAAGAAACCCCAAACCCAAAACTGCAATCCCAGAATTCCTGAGAGAATCCCCCCACTTTCCCATCAGCCCTCGTTAATATCCTGCCCATGATGTGACATGATCTGGAACATCCCATTGCCAGAGCCAAATGCCAGTTTGGGGTTTGCTAATTACTACCCTTCCCCCCTCCCAGTCCTTTGCACTCACAAACTACCCAAACACGGTGTCCTTGTCCCTGATCAACATTCTTCTCATAACAAATCCCACCCTGAAACCAAAACACAGCACTTTGGAGCTACTGAGAAGAAAATTAACTCTATCCCAGCAAAACCAGGACAAAACCAAACTCAAGAGACAGGTTTCTGGGCAGCCCCTCTTGCCCTGGCATTGGCACGTTAAATCTGCAGCAGAAACAACAGCAGACTCGGAATGTCTGTCGCTAACGAGTCTGCTCTTCCCCAGTGATCTCTACTCGTTCCAAAGCGATTGCTGAAGTAATTAAAGATCTAGATGCTGAAGGGTCTAATCACCATCTCCAGAGGGAACAAGTAACAGCTTGGAAACCCCCAGTTTCCAATCAGTTCAGTCTTCCAGCACTGAGAGCAGCAGCTCCAGCTGGTGGGCGCCCAGGAGGAGCTTTATCTGCTGGCTCAGAGAACAACTAAGCCCTGGAGATAGTAGGAGCCTGGAGGAACCCACAGAAGGACAACTCACTGCCTTCAACACCTGCTGCTCTACACTTCACACCCAACTGGTAAATATTTCCCTCTCGCTCCCATGTCCACAGTCAGCCCTTCTCTGGACACGCTCCAGCACCTCCATGTCCTTCTTGGACTCAGG
>NW_010310701.1:6811-8853 GCF_000700745.2 Antrostomus carolinensis
CTCATGTTCAGCTGCTGTTGCCCAACACCCCCAGGTCCCTCTCTGCCCAGCAGCTCTCCCCCCACTCCTCCCCAAGCCTGGAGCTGCCGGGGGTTGTTGAGGCCAAAGTGCAGGACCCGCCATTTGGCCTCATGGAAACTCGTGCAGTTGGTCCTGGCCCATGGATCCAGCCTGGCCAGATCCCTCTGCAGAGCCTCCTCACCCTCCAGCAGATCCACACTCCCACCCAGCTCTGTGTCATCACCCTCCTGGATGATGTTTCACTTCACCCTTCTGCACCTCCCTTCAGTTTTCATTCAACTGTCCTCACTTCTGTACCACCTCACAGCCCTACACATCCACCCTTAACACCCTGAGTCCCAACCTTCCAGACCACCAAGACTTCTTTCTCAGTACTTCCAGCTTGAAGGTTTACTCACTCCTATTTTGGGATGTCCATAAACTGAGTGAATGCTGCTAGAGAGAGATATCTCTCCCTCCTTCTTCATCCTTGTTATTCCAGGCCCATGTTTTCCTCGTCCACGGTAACGCCTGGCAGTGCTCAGCCACCACCGAATCGCAGCCCTAACGCATAAAGGATACTGTCTTCTCTACTTTTGTCTTGTGTGCTTTCCATTCCAGGCAGGGCAGCTGCCACGCGTCGGAAAAGCTGGAGAAAACAAAACAAAACACACAGGGAACAGATCAAAACAATCGTATTTCAAAGAGTGGACCCTGGTTGATGCAGTTCAAACAATGATTCAGTTCAGCCTTCGCTACTGTTTACACTGCTTACACCAAAAAGCCTGACACCAAATAGAACCTTTATCCTTCAGAAATGGCAAACCACGTTTGTGTTGTTATTGAAGATCAAAAGTTACTGGCTACAAGCAGTAAAACCTTTTTTTATCACCTTCTCTGCAAATATTTTCTGTTTGGAATCCAGCATTTCCATCTCCCATCTGTCATCGATGTCCACAGATCCCCAAGAACTTCACTACGTCAGGTAGGAACTCATCCTTCACATCTCCACAGAGTATTAGTGACACAGGAGCGTGGATGCACTGATCAGGTCAAACACAACATCCAGGAGTGTGTCACTGGCCAAGCTGCCACACACAGAAGAGCATCAGAACAGGGCACGTACCTAACGATGACCCCTGAGTATCTTCTTCCAGGTTCCACGTGTCTGTGGCTCAAGCTTCCAAAGAACCAGAGCAAGGATCTTCCTTCAGGAATCTGCCCAATCCTTTCCTGAGCACCCTCAACTTTTGGTACCTGCTCCATCGTTATCGTATGTCCACGCTCAGGGTGTCAAACACACAACAGGAATGTGTGTCAAGGGCACTTACAATCCCAAAGCAGTTGTTCTACCTCTCACTGGGACACTGTCGCTAATTTCCCAGCACGGTCTTAACTCCAAACTCTCATATTCCACTTGGAGGAGTCTGAGAGGTAAGACTGAACAGCATCAGTTCCATCTCCATGATCAGAGGGCTGGAGCACCTCTCTGCTGAAGGAAGGTTGAGGGAGCTGGGCTTGTTGAGCTTGGAGAAGAGAAGGTTCCAAGGAGACCTCACTGCAACCTTCTAGTACCTGAAGGGAGCTTCTAAACAGGAGGGAGAGCGACTTCTGGCATGGGCAGAGAGTGACAGGACAAGGGGAAATGGTTTTAAACTGAGAGAGGGGAGATTTAGGTTGGATATTAGGAGAAAATCTTTCACCCAGAGGGTGGTGAGCCAGTGTCCCAGGTTGTCCAGAGAAGCTGTGGCTGCTCCTCCCTGGAAGTGTTTGTGGCCAGGTTGGATGAGGCTTTGAGCAACCTGGTCTAGTGGAAGGTGTCCCTGCTGCTGGCAGGGGGGTTGGAACTGGATGAGCTTTAAGGTCCTTTCCAGCCCAAACCAGTCTGGGATTCTGTGATTTCCTACCTTTCCCCCTGATGCTCAGATTTGTGGCTGTGGTGGTGCAGCCCCTCCCGGCCACTCTGTGACCTCAGGACAAGCCAACATTGTGTTGCAAGTGCAGTGAGTTGAGATGATCAGGCATTCCCTGACCCTACTCAA
>NW_010310701.1:8906-9586 GCF_000700745.2 Antrostomus carolinensis
CAGAACTGGTACAGTTGCTCACCACTTACACAAGTTGTGGCCAAAAACTCAACCTGTGACCAAAGTCAATCACCTCACAATCCTATAAACACCAGTTCCAAGTGAGGCCCCTTTTGAGCTCTCCTGGATCACAATGGGTGACCACCAGGATCTCCTTCTGAGTGGGACACCTCTCAGAGCTCACCAACTCTGAAGTCTGTGAAACTTGGAGGACTATCACCAAAACCCAACAATGGGACCTGGGCTGAAACCCTCCGATCCTCCCCTTTACCTGTTGAGAAATGCTAAAACATGTGAAATGAGTATTTCACTGAACTCCAGGGGAATTTTTAACACACATACCTATATTTTTTAGGCTTTCCATACCCCTTTATTAGGTTGACCAAGTCTAGGACTAAGTCTGGATCCACTTGCACCCAGACTCCACTCTGAGAAGGGGTTTAGAAAGCAAGAGAGACCATTCTGAACCTCATGAGGAAGCTCCTCAACGGGAGGAGCTTCCTTATCCTCCTTCCCTGATCCCTGTATGAATCACTCCAACATGACTCTGGACTCAATTTCCCTGCCCCACATGTAAATCATTCTAATCCAATTCTAATTTGATTCCTCTTTGTATGTCTTTTCCATATAAATCATAGAATGGTTAGACAATAAATAATAAATAAATAATAAATAAATAA
>NW_010310702.1:0-427 GCF_000700745.2 Antrostomus carolinensis
TGGTGCTGAGCCCCAGGGGGGGGTAGGTTGTAGGGACAGGAGCAGGATTTAG
The DNA here is from genome assembly GCF_000700745.2 of Antrostomus carolinensis. Lineage (NCBI taxonomy): Eukaryota > Metazoa > Chordata > Aves > Caprimulgiformes > Caprimulgidae > Antrostomus > Antrostomus carolinensis. Next base: position 53 of record NW_010310702.1, read on the forward strand.
GGGATAAACCCCTCCAGGAGAAGGGCTATGGGTGCAGGTGGCCTCTGGGTGTGAAGAAATGGTGATGCAAGGGAAAAATGTCTGTCCTGTGGCTGTGGGGATGAGGTCCATAGAATCACAGAATGACAGATTGGTTTGGGTGGGAAGGGACCTTTCCAGGTCACCTAGTCCATCCCCCTGCCATGAGCAGGGACATCTTCAACCAGAGCAGGTTGCTCACAGCCCTGTCCAACCTGACCTGGAATGTTTCCAGGGATGTGGCTTCTACCCCCTCTCTGGGCAACCTGGGCCAGTGTCCCACCACCCTCACACCAAAGAATTTCTTCCTAATATCTCATCTAAACCTCCCCTCTTCCAGTTTAAAGTCATCACACC
>NW_010310702.1:578-6594 GCF_000700745.2 Antrostomus carolinensis
CTCCAGCCCTCCCATCATTTTTGTGGCGTCATCTGGACCCGCTCCAGCAGGTCCATGTCCTTCTCATACTGAGGGTTCCGGAGCTGGATGCAGCACTTCCATGCTTTGCTTTGGTCCAGGGGCCTGTGAGGATGGTGATACTGTGGCATTTAGTGGCTGAACACGGGGATATTGCTGTTTATGGGTGAACATGGGGATATTGCTGTTTGCAGGATGGTGCCCGTGGTGAAAGGGATGGGGAGAGCTCACCATCCATTGCAGGATGGGGTCCAGCCTTTGGATGCGCTCAGGGAGCAGATCGGGGAGCGCTCACACCGTCCCGTTGGGTCTGGTCCCATGGGATCAGGGCCAAGGTTGTGTGAACCACTCAGCTGGAGGTGGAATATTGTTCCCCATCCTGCCCCCCCAGCCTCTCCCCATCCCTGGGGGGCTGATGTGCCCACACCAAGGGGGCTGGAGGCGGCGGAGGCTGCAGCTGGCAGGGGGAGGGCTGCGAGGGAGCCCCTTGGCAGATACAAAAGTTTGCTTTTAATCCCGAGCTGCCCTGGGCCAATTTTGCTGCGGTTCCCTGCTGCTGCCAGAAACCCTGGTTATTCACTTTTTGAGCCAACTTGGAGGCTGTCAGACAACAGTGAGTAATTTATCTCCTGGGGGGGCTTCCCCGGAGAGCCAGAGGAGGAGAGAGACGCCGAGCCGGGCTCTGCAGCCGCCTTCACCTGTTCCTCTTCTCAACCAGCCTGGCTCCAAAATAATTCAGGCTCCCAGACAAACCCTCCCTGGGGTACAGTGAGAAACGCTGGGCTGGGTACGGTCCTCACCCCCCAGCAGAGCTGCAGAGCTCCCACCAACACACCCCAAAGCCAACCCCTGCCTTGGAGGGTGGGGGAAGAGGCACCCCAGCCTGTGAGGAAGGGACCCAGGTGTCCTCAGGTGCCCTGGGAAGGAGGGTGCTCTCCTCCAGAGGGATGTATCCCGCAATTTTTAATTGCTCAGTGAACAGCATGGTCGTGCAGAGGAGATGGGGGGTGTGGGGGAGCTTCCTGCCTCCCGGTGCCTTTATTCACTTTCCAGGATTTTCTTCTGGCCCTAAGGAGAGGGACTCATCACATCTTCCAGCTCTGCAGCGTTAGCCTGAGGGATGCCAATCCCTTCTTTATTTATTTTAGCTGGAAGCTGACATCCCGCTGGATTCTCATGACTCCAGGACCTGGGGCTAAATATTAGAAGACAAAAATGCTAAATATTAGAAGACTTTCTGTAATTTTTACAGCATTTTTTTGGAGGGGATGGGGGGTGTGTGCGCTCACTACAGCTCTTAAAACCACAGTTTGTTTGTTGAACGGGGCTGACACACTCAGACCCTCTCCCCCTTCTTGCTGCTCCGTGTTCCTTCGCTCGCTTTCTCCCATCCGCACTGTGGGAAAGTCCAGCTCTCGAGCTGAACCCTGCACCTCTCTCCCCACCAGTTTAAACCCAACCTTCTTGTCCCCCAATGGCTGCTTCTCCCAGTCCCAGGGCCCACAAGCTCCCAATCCCAAATCCCTATGGATGCACAACTCCAGTCTTACAGCCCAGTGGGAGCTGTGGGGCCGCTGGTTTTCCCAGTCTGTGGAGAATGGGATAAAGACCACCATCTGCTGCTAAGTCCTTGTACTGCAAACATCTCCTCAGACCCCCGAGGGTTCCTCTGCTCTCCAGAAACCACAAAGCACTGAAGAGACAGAGGAGGCAAAGCCTCAGGCAGAAATGGCAAGAAGAGAGACATAATATAAGGCAGAAAAAGAGAAAAACCAGGCCAAGGGGGTCTCCATCCCTCTAGGAAATCATCTTCTCGGGGTGCTCAGGATTTCTGGCTCTCCCCTGGAGCCTTTTTTTCCTCCCTTTCGCCAACCCCTTCACCTCTGTGTCTCTTTTCTCCTCCTCATCCCTTTTTTCAAGGGATAGTAAAATAGAAAGACATGGGCTGTGCCCAAAAATCCCCCAGAGGTGGGATGGGGGACACCAGGGCTGCTGCAGCCCCAGGAGTGTGAAGCTCTGTGTGGGGAGGGAAGGAGCAGGTTTTGGGGGGGCTGATTCAGTGGCTGCTGCCTCTGTACTGGGCAGGAGAGGAGATGCACCCCATAAATAGCAGCAGCCCTACCTGCCAGGCCTGCCCACGGGTGGGGGGACACACGGGGGGACTGCAGGCAGAACCCCCCCACACCCCAGCACTATGGGGTCCAGCAGATTTTCAGCCTCGAGGAGTTTTCCAACAAGCAGAGCTCGAGGGGATTTGTAAAGCTGGGGTTTGGCTTGGACCTGTGTTTAAAGGTACAATATTCCATTTATCCTGCCCCTCGCCTCCATAGGATCCCTGTAGTGAGTTTCTTCTGGCCTCTCCTTGGGAAATAAAGTGACCCCACCCCACCCCAGGCAGCAACACTCACCCACCACCCCCTTGGCACCACCTTAAGCTAAAAAACAGCCTCTTGGATTGTGCTTCCTGCTTGTTCTCCAGCCTGAAACACTGTTTGGGCAGGAAATCTGCCCCTAGGACACCATATACAGGATTTTTAGGAAGAAATCAGGCAGGCTGGGCAGGGAGGGAGCCCTAAACATCTCCCCCAAACCAGGCTGCTGAAAAGAGGGACACAGGATGGGCAGCAGCAGCCTCCCCCAGGCAGCTGGAGCTGGGGCAGGAGCCCTCGGCCTCACCCGCAGGCAGGAGCTGCATTCTCCAGAGCCCCAAATCCTGGGATGGAGAAGGGGGAGAGCAAAGGTCTGTGGTGGCCCAAGGCCATGTACCTCTGGAGAAGGGCTGCAGCTTGGACTGCAGGATCTGCTTTCAGGTGGGAGCATTTCCATGCCAATGGCTCTGGTGAAGTGGGTTTGGTGTGATATTTCCACGGCAGTGGCTCTGGTGAAGTGGGTTTGGTGTGATATTTCCGTGGCAATGGCTCTGGTGAAGTGGGTTTGGTGTGATATTTCCACTGGCTGCAGTCTGCTGCCCATTGCAAGCATTTTGAACTCATTTATTGACTCTTCTGGGGAGGTGAAGGACTCTCCTCTGGCCTCTGTTAAGCCAAATGCCATCGAGATCCTCCTCTGTGGGTTAGTTTTTGTGTTCATGTGCTCGTGGTGAGGTGATGGGTTGTCCCCTTCATCCTCAGGATGTGGTACCAGGGGTTTTCCAGTTCCATGCCTGGTCCTGAATTACAGCCGTTCCTGAGGTGGGTGTTGAGTGGAGAATCACAAGTGTTGCCCTTAGAGAGTTAAACCTTTATTATATATTTTTTTTAAAAAAGCAAACTAGGTGAGGTTAACAGTAGGGCAGCAATTGCATCATCATGGTCACTGCCTCTCCTGTTCCATCTGGGGACTTTTTCAACTGCCCAGAAAGCCAACGCTTCCCTGCTGGGTGCTAAAATAGAAGGTGGGTGTCGCAGCGCTGGCCGCCCTACGGCAGAGCCCCACGGATAAACAGGTCCATCCTTCCTCCCTTTCCTGCTTCATTTGACTTTAAAGCCAAGACTTGGTCACCTTTCCATCACCCCCCAGCTCCTGGGCTGCTCCGGGTGGTTTCCATTAGCACCCTGCACAGCCCAGGGTGGTGGGGAAAGTGGTTGGGCTCTGTCCAAGAAGCGTCGTACTCGCTGCAGAGCCCTAACGATGTACCTAACGCGCGACATCGCAGGGTTTGATCTGCCAATTAGCCTGAGCCGGGGCTGCTAACGGGAAGCAGATGGAGCTGCGTGTTATCGGAGGAGAAAATCTGCCACTTCCTAGAGAGAACCTGGCTCGGCCTCTCCCCCGGCTCCCGGCTCGGAGGACGGATAGCCGAGCGCTTCAGGATGCCGTGGGGAATGCCAAGAGCCAGGCCAGCTCTGGCTGAGCATGGGAATGGGATTGAATCCCTGCTGAGGATGCTCCAAACCTGTTGCCTCTCTTTACTGGGAACTGTGGGACCATAGGGAGCCCCTGCTCCCTCCCCAGGACCCTTTCCCCGTCCCTCCCTCCATGCAGATTTGTTTTCCTGTCCTGGTGTAGGGCAGAGCAACCCAGGAGCATCCGAGGAGGTAGGAGTGTGCCTGGGGGTCTGCTGCACAGCCCCTGCCTCTCCCAAACACCCACCCCAGCCTTCCTCAGCTTCAAAAAGCCAACTGTTTAAATAGTGTTCGGGGACTGATTTAAAGTCACAAAAGCCACGAAATTCAGAGTTAAGGCTAAAAAAAAAAATCCACTTGCCACTCTGGCCTTAAAAAGAAATCCACTTGCCACTCTGACCTTAAGTCATAACAGGCGTGAGCCAAAGGCGATGGCTGGACGGAGCTCTGGGCTGTCGGGATCACAAGGCAGAGCCCTTAATGAGATGTAAATGAGCTGATGGGCCACTCTGGAATGGTTTGGGAATACTGGTTGGAGGAGCTTTAGGGGCTCGTCCCAAGCTGGGTGGCAGGAGGTGACTTGGCTGAATGGGACATCGCTGTGATCCCACCTGGACAATCTCCGGGGGTTCAGAGACCATCCCTGAGGTTGGGGTGGGGCTGGTCCTTTCCTTCCTGCTGTGGGATCAGGGGTTTTTTTGGAGCTGAACTGGGATCCCGTGTGCCCTCCCAGTACACAGCACGAGGATGCTTTGTAGTAACCCAGACGATACTGAATCCGGTGCCTACTCGATCGTGCCCATCTCTCTCATCTGCAGGCAAAGGGAGTGTCATAATTCTAGCAGAAAATATAAAACTGGGATGTTTTTATTTATTCTGTTTCTTTTTTTTCTCACCAAGAGCCACTCAAAAGGCTGATCTGGGGCGGGGGGGTCTCCAGTGTGAGCACATGTGCAAAGGCAGAGCTGTCGCAGCCCCTGTGCGGGGTTTATCTGCTAACGATGAGAGCAGAGAGGGGTTCTAAGAAATAATCACCACACACAAGGGTTGGGTGCAGCAGGGGAGGGAGAGACCCTGCAGTCGGGTCCCAAAGGTGACGAGATCTGCTGGGACAAACAGCAACAGCCCCTGCAGGGGCAGAAGCAGCAGTTTTGGGGAGTGTCCTGTCGTCCCCGTCTTTCCTCATCCCATTGTGTGCACTGAAGGTACTGGATGCACGCTCCATCGAGCTCTTTATTTGGCAACAATTTGAAGAAATAATTCATTAAAGAACACAGAGGGGTTTGTAATTTATTTTATTGCAAGTTTTCTCAGTCAAGCCAGGATTCACAGGTGTTAATGCAACTCGGTCTTGACCTCTGTGCTAAATACCAGCCCAGGCACAGAGATCAACACTCAGTGCTCGTTACAATGGCTGTAATGGGGTTACCCACTCTGTCTGCAACTCCTGATAATGGAGCCTGATTAATTGTAGGTGTTACCAATGTATATGTTTCTAATTAGAAACAATCCTGGGAAGGTGCAGGACTTGGTGGCTGAGATCCCTTCTCCTCTTTGCATTACAGGACCCATCTGGTGACACCTGGCTGGTGGTGGGGCAGAGCCTGCACAGGTCACAGCGACGGGGAACCACAAAGGTCAGAACTAATTTAACTTCTTAATTAGGCACCTTGCAAAGCGTCAGAAACAAGCAACAGGGGGCCAAGTGGGGTGTTGCTGCTCCATCCCCGCGGTGTCTGGGTGCACCCTGACACCATTTGCCAGGTAAGGAGCAGGTAACCCCGGCCGTTGGCTTCAGAGAGGAGAAATAAAGCGCTGAAACTTATTTCCAGGCAGCACCGCACTCGCAGTGCCCTCTCCTGGCACAACGCGCCTCCTGCCAGGTTCTCATCCTACAGCAAAACACTCTGGGTGTGTCGCAGGCTTTTCTCTTGCACAGGAACAGGGAGAAAAACGCAGCTCAGGGCTCTCACCACATTGAGCTCTGGTTTAAAACAAGGAAGTTTCCCCCAGTGCTCGGGAAGGCTGGTACAGGCAGCCCTGAACCTCCAGTGATCACTGCTGGTGCAGCTCCGGCTCTGCTGGGGTCAGGGAGGTCTTGGGGACAGACGGGAAGGACACGGCTCCTTACAAGTGTCTTGGTTTTACCTGGG
>NW_010310703.1:0-200 GCF_000700745.2 Antrostomus carolinensis
TTGCAAAATCCCCATCCACCCTTTCACAGGGACACCACCAGACAAATGCTGGCAGCACCACAAGCAACCAGCCTGGCACGGACTCACCACCAAAGCCTCCTGCGATTGCACTGTGGAGTTTTGCATCTGCCACAGGGCCCGGGCCTCGGCAGCCAGCCGCCCTGCCCCCGTGACGTTCCTCTGTGGGGGGACAGAGGGGG
>NW_010310703.1:424-1840 GCF_000700745.2 Antrostomus carolinensis
CCCCTCCTCCGGGAAGCGCCTGTAGTCCACCTCGTCCACGCCGCTGCGGGCGAAGGTCTCCAGGTCCTGCCTGCCCTCGCTGCGGAGAAGCCGCACGTCACCCAGCCGCGCCGTGAAGTCGCTCAGGCGTTTTTGGAAATCAGCCGTGTACTGTGGGGGCAAGACACGGGGGGTGCTGCAGAGTTGGGGCCAAGAATTTCCATCCCAGTAATCCCAGTGAAGCTTGTGCATCCTCACACCAGTAGCAGAAGTTCTGGCTGAAGCCAGCCCTCACCTTGGAGGTTTTTAGATGCTCATCCAGGTCATAGGACCTATCTAGCTGCAGCACCTCCCACAGCCCCGCGCCGTTCTTGCACTCCCTGGAAGGCAAAGGGACATCGGTGGCGTGACCCCAAATTAGCCCTCCGGTGTGTAGGGGCAGAGGTGGGCTCCTGCAGCACCCACCGGTATGTGGCACTGAGGTTGGAGTCCCTCCTGAGGTTGAGCTGGCGGGTGAGATTCATGGATGGAGGCAGGTTCCCAGGGGTGTCGATGAACTGGGCCAAATGGGAGGAAAAAGAGGGTCAGGGTCAGGTGTAGGAATTCCCAGCAATGATTTTGGGGCTGCTCTGTGCTCACAGGTGTGTCCTGGGGTATCCCCATCCCAGGCAGAGCTAATCCTGCCTTTGTACAATCCCCATTGCAGAGCCTCACCAAGCAGCATTTGGAGGGAAAGCAGCAGACAGCCCCATGCAGGGACCTGCCTGTGTGTGCACGGCCAAGGGATGAGCTCTGATCCCATTCCCAACCCCTCTGTCAGCCCCATCGCAGTGTGCTGCCAGCCCTGAGCACCCCAGGGACCCACTGAGCACCCCAGGGATCCCCCGAGCACCCAGGGATCCCCAAGGACCAGAGGACAGGGGTCCTGCAAGTAGGAGCATCGTTGCCTTGAGTGAATTAACAGCACAAGGGCAGTTCCCCACTGATGCAAATCCAAGGACCTAATCCTAAACTTCATCTTCTGGTTTAGGATGGGGCTTTTCCAGATGGGTTTAGGGGCAGGACACAGAGCATTTGGAGGCATTTCGGTGCACACAAGGAGAGATTTATGAGGTGATAGGTGAATGTGTGGCCACCCACAGAATCACAGAATATTGGGGATTGGAAGGGATCTTGAAAGATCATCCAGTCATGCAGGAAAGTTCCAGGTGGGTTTTGAATGTCTCCAGAGAAGGAGACTCCACACCCTCCCTGGGCAGCCTCTTCCAGTGCTCCATCACCCTCACTGTAAAGTTCCTTCTGAAGTTTAAGAGGAATCTCCTGTGTTCCAGCTTGCACCTATTACCCCTTGTCCTATCATTGGGCATCACTGAGAAGAGCCTGGCTCCATCCTCATGACATTCACCCTTAACATATTTATAAACATTAATGAGGTCT
>NW_010310703.1:1865-2216 GCF_000700745.2 Antrostomus carolinensis
TTACATATTGATAAACATTAATGAGGTCACCCCTCAGTCTCCTCTTCTCCAAGCTAAAGAGCCCCAGCTCCCTCAGCCTTTCCTCAGCAGGGAGAAGTTCCACCCACCTTATAAATCTCCTGGTTGACCCAATTCCTGCAAACCAGCGTCTGGATGTTGCCCCCAACCAGGAATGTGGCGAAAACCAGGAGGATGAGGAGCCAGGAGAACAGGAAAGCCAGGCCCACGCCGCTGAAAGAGGGAGAGGAGAAGCTGGCAGTGGCTTTGCAGACCCGAGCGGGCAGAAAGGCTTGTGGGGACCTGTCCATCCGGCTGCAGCCCTGCGGCTCAGTCCCGCGCCCGGGCACGCCG
>NW_010310703.1:2270-2540 GCF_000700745.2 Antrostomus carolinensis
CCCAGCCCCCGGGGAGGAGCAGCTTCCCCCAACCCCGCCGGCGCAGGTGGTGGCTTCAAAAGCCTTTCCGCTCAGCTGACTCCTGGTTACTCCCTTGGTTTTGCCCCTCTGTTTTGGGGGGATTGTGACATGGCAACAGCCCCCCTCATCACCCAGAGAGACGCTTACAGCAGGAGGAACTTGGCGCCGGCTTCTCCTCGGCACTCGTAGTCACTGGGGTCCTCCCTCTTGGAGAGCCCGTGCGTCCCCAAGGCCATCCCTGTCACGTTG
>NW_010310703.1:2678-2913 GCF_000700745.2 Antrostomus carolinensis
TCCCGCTGTCACCTGTACTGCTCGAAGCGCTCCACCTCCTGCAGGTACGTCTGGCTCCTGTCCTCTGCCTTCACCAGGGCTTCGCTGACGGGCTGGGTGTAGTCGGGGAGGGGGAAGCCATCAGCGATAGACTGCACCTTCTCGGTCATGCGGGCCATCTCGTCCCGCAGATCTGTGGGGCCAAGAACATGCTGGAGGGGCAGCTGGTACCCACATCCCAATCCCACATTGGGAT
>NW_010310704.1:0-19859 GCF_000700745.2 Antrostomus carolinensis
TGAGACTGACCGGCCTGTAGTTCCCCAGGTCGTCCTTGTTACCTTTTTAAAAATGAGGGTTATGTTCCCCTTTTTCCAGTCTGCAGGACCTTCACCAGACTGCCAGGACTTCTCAAATATGATGGATAGTGGCTTCACAACTTCATCTGCCAGTTCCCTCAGGACCCGCGGATGCATCCCATCAGGTCCCATGGACTTGTGCACCCTCAGGTTCCCTAGGTGCTCCTGAACCTGATCTCCTACAGTGGGTGGCTTTGCATTCTCCTGGACCCTTCCTTGGCTTTCTAGGACTTGGGCAGTGTGGCACGAGCTCTTGCCAGTGAAGGCTGAGGCAAAAAAGTCATTGAGCACCTCAGCCTTCTCAATGTCCCGGGTGACCAGATCTCCCGTTGCCTTCTGGAGAGGGCCCACATGTTCCCTGGTTTTTCTTTTCTCCCCAACATACCTGCAGAAGCTTTTTTTGTTGCCCTTGACATCTCTGGCCAAATTTAATTCTGTCAGGGCCTTGGCTTTCCTGACCTGATCCCTGGCCACTCAGGCAAATTCTCTGTATTCATCCCAGGTCACCCATCCTTCCTTCCACCCTCTGTAGACTTCTTTTTTGATTTTTATTTTTTTTTTCTCAAATGAGGACTGTCTCTTGATAATCAGTCAGGGGAAGGTAGAGATTCAGTGGTTTTCATGGGGAAGCATTCATGGTTTAATCTTAGTTTTGCGATTTAAGGTGAAATTCTTTGTCCTGTTCCTTCCTTTGCACTGACAGTGTGCAGGCACCTGTGCCTGGGGGGTGAAACAGTGGAACGCAGCTTTGGTTTTTCAACTGCTTTTGTTCTATCAGCACACCAGCCACACAGGTACCTACCAGATGTGTCGAAGCAAAACTGGGCAGGCACTGCTCCGAGAAGTATAATCCTTGCTGGAACGTTTACTACTTTGCTGAGAACCCTGTCTGGGTTGGCAGAGGAAGGCAGGAACATTCTGGGACTTTTTTAAACCCAAAGGTGATAATTTTTTAATGAATTAGATTCAGGATGGGTAAAAATTTTGTTTTGTTTAAAAAGCTTACTTTTATCATTGTTTTTATGCTGATAAAATCTCAAACCAATCACAGAAATGTAAACTATATTCTTCTCTAATTGCTGGTCATCATGCTACATAGGAGAGAAGACCACACTGGAATTCCTCCTGAGTGGCACTTGCTTCCTGCACAGAAGAGGCTGCTGTAGTGGTACTCACAGCCCTTTCTCCTCCAGGTCATGTCTTGGGTGCTGCCTGTGGTGGAAAACAATCAAAAGCCAGATCATCTAATGTGTTTATTTTTGCTTGTTGTTATTGAAGTGAGAATTGAGCCTTTGAGGGATAATAGACACTGTAAGCTAGCTGCTGCCTCCATAATGTGTATAAGCGAAGTCAGTGCAGAAATCAGCCAGGTTATCAGTGAGGATCTCTTTCTGACTGAGATAGCTGGCGAATTGCTTGCCTGTCTGATCTGGTAGCAGCAAAGTTTGTCTATCTTCCATTTCTGGATTTTTTTTAGTCAGTTTACAAAGACTCCAGGCAGCTCTGTATCTTTATCATTTTTGTTTATTCGTGTGAAGGTATTGGTCAGTTGGGAAACTATAAATCATCAAACTGTTGGCAGACAAATCGGACTTTTTAAAAGTCAACAAAGAGTTGACGTACATTAGAAAATGAAGAAGAATTATCTGCCTTGAGGAGGGATGTTTTTACTCAAAATAAACCTTGACAATGAGTATATGTGAGTTCATAGTGTATTTCAAACATTCTTGCACTTGAAATATTTTCAGAGCACTCAGTTTTAAATGACAGAGAACAATAGTATTATACGCTTGCATATAAGCTTGACTTTGTTCCATATTTGTCATAATAGAAAATAGCAAATACAATATTCACTTAACGTCCATAATTCAACCATGTTCTTTATTTGCTTTGGAATTTAGTAAGTAACGTGTCATACTGGTGTCAGGCCCTGGGGAAAACTGTGTTACAGAGAATGCTAATTCTGCCCCCAAAAAAAAACCAACCTCTGGAGTGTGACCTTGCCAAATGGAGATGGAGCCCCCTGATTTGGTGTAATTTTTCTGCTCTATTTTTTTTTTTTCCTTATTTTTCATTTCACAGATGAAAATTTCGTGCTTAGAAGGTTACTGTCTTAAATTAAGACTTCATATTTATTTTTTCTTATTTTATCATGTTCCACTCTACTTTTGTGGTATTTTCCCTAGATATATGGACCACCCAGTTGTTTTAAGCCAGCTGTCAAAATAGCATTCAGTGAGAGGACTGTACTCAGCTTTGCAGGATGTGTCTGAGCAAATGGTTAAGCTGAGAACCTGGATACGACAGATCCATGTCTTATAGCTAACACCACCTTAGCAAGCTCAATTAGCTTAGTTTTTATAAGTCTAACCTCTACACATGGGTTAATTCTGTTCTACCTGTAAGTGAAATGACTTGTGAAGAAATGTTTTATGTGAGCTAAGTAGTAAAAATTACAGCCCTTTTCTGTTTGAGTTAGACTGTCTGGCATTTAAATGATTTCTTAAAATGCTCTTTCTCCGCCTTTTAGCAAAGACCAGCTTTATCTGAACTTGTGGGCTCTGTCAGACACTGAAAAAGCCTCCATTCCCTTGCTAGCTTATAACCAAAAGGTGGAAAAAGATCCTTTGCCCAGAATAAGGGGTGGGCTTGTTTAGCACGGTTTTAAGTGCTTCACTAGTTGACATCTCTTATCGGTCAGAAATCTACTGTTTATAACTATCTCAGGGATGTCATACACAGCTGTCCACCCTGTTCAGTCACCAAGCATTCATAAAAAGCACCTCTCTATCAGTACACTTGAAAATGTTATTCGAGTGACATTTCTGGTCAGGAAATTTGAGGTCTTGACAGGACTTTGAAGTGACAGCCTTGTAGCTGTTCTCTGCTTGACCCCAAATCTGATTAAATTTTGCTATGTGTTCACTCTTATTCTCGAGGACTGTTTACTCCAACTGGGCTTTGTGTTCCTCCCAAATAACATCATTTTTTACTTTAGCTTGTTAAGGACTGAGTAGTTGTGAGACCTGTAGGAAAACTCGGGTATCATAGGAAGAAGAGTAGGAAAAAGCAGTGTGAACCAACTGATCAGATCCTGCAGAGGTGGGTCTCGCATGCTGACTTGCTTAATTTCTGGATCTAATGAGAAAACCACTGGGAAGGGTAGCTGCTCCTCTGCTCCACTGAAAGGTCTGGAGACAATAATAAAAGACCATCCTGCCCCTCAGGAAGAATGGAAATGTTTTACAGCAATAAAAGAAATCTATCTCAAATGAATTCAGGCTGGGGTATCAAGATATGGCTCCAAGTGGTAGTAACAGGCTTATCTATTGTGAAGGGAAAATGAACTATGTTGAAATGGGATTTTAGGCTGAATGAGAATCTAACCCTCAGTGTGGCCCTTGCTCCAAATCAAGCCTTACATGTTTATTTTTGTTTGCCTAAGTCATTGCACAACCAGGAAGTGGGAGGAAAAGTTGTTTGCTTTCATATCGAGGGAAGTTTATTCGTGAAAGATGCGAGTAAAATGCACCACTGCTTAAGGCTTCCAGATGGTGAGAACTCCACTGTTTGGAAACCTGCAGCTTTTGCCTCAAATATTTTAGGAAGGTTTATGTAGCTAGTATAGGGTTATTCTGTACTGAAATTAATGCCTACGGGCTTCTTTGTTTCAAGAGCCTCCCTTGCTACACAGGAGCCCTCAGTGTCTACTACTATAGTGTTGGGGTTTTTTTTTTGGGGGGGGGGGGGGGGGAGGGAAGCAGGGAGCTATCACCTTTAAAATCCATTAGAATCAGAATTACTCCCGAAGGGTAAGCTTTTGCCCAGCACTGTCTATAATACTCTGACTTAATTATGACTGTAATAGGTTCATCCCAGTCTAGAGTCATTCTCTCTCTCTCTCTCTTGAGCAGAGCTGATTTTCCTGGTAAGCCAGTTCAGTTTAGTAAACCAGCAGCTAACTAACCATGTCCCCCATTCCCCTCCTAATTGCTTTTAGATTATTAAGAAAAAGCATCTCACCACAGGATTACGTGAGAGATCGTAGCAGTACAAGGATGTAGGGAGGGGACACACAGCAATAAATTGGGAGGGAGTTGTAACAGCCCAGTGCTTTTTGGCTTAGGTCACAGTATAAAATGTCTGAGAGTTAAACCTCATCATCTTCTCTTTTCAGGGGACTCTCCACATAGCTTCTATTTTTTTGCTCTCATTAAACCTTGATATCCTTCATATGTGTTCTCTCATTTTTCACCCCACCTGTACTACTTACAGATGATGTTTCTTTCATCCTATCAGTTTGGGTGAAGCAACATATTTAATCAGACCTTTCTTGAAAATATTTTTGGCCACATGAAACAAAGCATCTGCATGTGTGATGACTTGTTGAGAACTGCTGTGGGAATTGTTTGTGTTGGTGGAACTGATGTGTTCCTAGGTGCGTAGCCTGAAAGGGGTTAAGTTTTTCCTTTCTTTGATGCTTTCTTTGCCGCCTGATTTTATCTAAATAAAACTTCTTTTGCACTTGCGTATTCATGTTGCACTTGGCACCATCCTACACAGTCTGTCCATAAAACCTCAGTGTCCCAGATTTAGCCAAGTTGTTGTTATTATTCAGGTATTTATTATTCTTATTAATATTGTCAATGAGAGTGAGCCAAGTGCCCACATTATTTATGCTTCATATTTTAAGTGGCTTTGATTATATTGTGTGTTTACACAAATGTATCTGAATGTGTTTCAGTATTTACTGATATGTTGTGCTGGCTAAATTGGAGGTGTTGGAATTTCAGACTCCTTTTGTGTCCTTCCCCCAGCCATTTTCCCAGAGCCTGAGAAACCTCTTCTTCTAAAGAAAAATGTTTACACAACTTTGCATCGGTCAGCAAGTACATGAAGTTTTGATTTTGAATGACTAGAGCACAGCCAGCAGCAGTGATTTTTGTGCTCTTGGAAGTGTTAACTCTTCGGTTTGTGTACAGCCATAGTAAGCATGGGGATGAGAACACGGGATATTTTTGCCTTTGCAGAGAATGGTTCAAAGCTTGAGTGCTGCCTCTCTGCCATTTGCAATCAGCAGCAGCCAGTGTGGAAGGGCTCCTTGTAGGAAGTGAAGTAGTTGTTGTGCTTGATAGAGGACTCTGTTCCAGGAGCATTCCTGTTTTGATTAATTCTCTACCCTTTGCCAGATCTTGTCTGTAGGTCTTTTTCTCTGCTGAGTTTTTAAGAAGGCTGCAAAGAAGTGCAGGGCTTAGAGAAACACAGTGTTGCAGTTCACATGCTATGTGCCAGAAATATCTGTTTCATTCCTGCCTGTTATTCCCAGTTTCCCTGGTTGGGAGGCCGAACTTCCAGTGTTAGTTTTAACATTTAAAGGAAACAGTTGGTCAAAATGTAAACTCTTAAATACAGTAGTTGGTGCGGCTACATGATTTGTGATGTTCCTTTTAGATTCCAGGGGAAAAATCCCCTTAACATAGGGGTGCATGATGTTGAAAATTAAAAAATAGTAGAAGACGTCCTGGGAATATTGGCTTTTTCAGTTTAGGGCGTTTTGATGAAGGTCTCAACTTTTCATGTGTAATTTAATAGTAATTGGAAGTGTTTTGCCTTGAGTTTGTTTTTTTACATTACTCCTGCTGCAAAACAACTCTGTATATCAAGCTGATACTAGTAGGACCCACGGGGAAGCAGTATGTCTGCCTGTACTGTGCCCATGTCTTGAGACTCACCAACATTAGCACAATATGCATCAGGAGGGTATAAACTTCTCTGTTTCCAGAAGCTTTTCCTTCAGTTTTGCTTCCCACCAAAATTAAGTCAGCAGCATAGGACTGCTTTTGTGAATCTTGAGGCGCCAAGGATGTCAAACATGAACCTTCATCTGTAAAAAGGCTTGAATTCAGTAAAACTTCTTTGGTTTGTTCTGTAATTACATCTTTGGTAATTGATACTGTTAGGTGTGTCCTGCCATAGTGTGGTTGGTAATCTCTGCAATTTCCCGCTGTTCAAACAAGCAGGTGCTGGACGTGAAAAAAAAACCTGAAAGCTTAAAAAAAATACACCTCTTAGCATAGTCTTACAAATATCCAGTAGCTTTGATTTCTCTAGTGGGTTTTTCCACCTCTGCACAGAAGGAAGATGCGCTCTGTAAAGGACACTGCAGAAGCAGAACTTGATTTGGTTTAATTTAGGAGCTGAATCACCTTTTAGAGGAACTAGATTTTGTCCACTTTAAGGGGGAAATCGCAATTAACTAGAATGATTAGAGCAAAGTCAGTAACTTTTAATGTTTTATTTTTTAATTTCCCAAGCCCAGGCATTTTGTGGGGATATAGTACATCACTAGTGACATTTGTTAGTTTAGAAGTTGGGTGGGACTAGATGCACATAAGGTATATGGCATGGGTTAATGAGACAGCAGCCTGTCTAAAAGCATGACTACAAAAACTTTTTGATGTGCCTTCTCACTTTCAGAGCTATTATCTACTTGGGAGGCAGTGGAGGGATGCCAAAAGATCTAAGGACAGAGAGGGGAAAACTTGCCAGTACTTGGTTTGTGAATGAAAGAGAAAGGAGGTCTTATTTAAAAAAAAAAAGTGACATGTAAATGCTCTCTTCCAGTTTTCACCTGGCAGCCATGAAGGGGCATGCCGAGTGCCTCAGGATCATGGTGACACATGGTGCAGATGTGACAGCCCAAGATGGTGCAGGTATGCCGCCATGAACCTACACATGTAGCATAATACACTCAGTTTGCCTATATATTTCTTACTGTGCAGAATGCAACTACAGATTTGACAACACTGCTTTTCCCCACACACTATGGAGGAAAAGCAGCTGTAACACTTGCAGGTTTAGGCATTTTTGCTTTTCTGCATGTAGCATTCAAATTCTAAAGCCCTTAAAAACTTTAGCCCTAGTACTATAAATGTTAACATTATAGTGGACTCTAGGTGCAAAATAGTTCCTTAATTTTTATTTATTTTTAAATTTAAAAAAAAAAAATCCCTCTATCCCAGCTCTTTTTGTTAACTTCATTTGAGGCTTTTTATAGGTTAAATCAAGATCTTCCTTGTTGCTTTTATGTGTATCTAAGCTATTAACCCTATTAACTGTACAGAAGTTGCATTAAGACATTTCCTCTGGATTATGACATATGAAAAGACCTGATACAGGCCAAAACCAAACTGAGAGCTATTAAGTATGCGCTTTCAGCCCTCAGAAGTCTAATGACTTAAGGACTTCAGTAGGAGAATGATGGCAGCTGAATTTGAAACTGGCAAACTCTCAATAGATTTCAGTTGACCTGTCTGTGGAATCTGTGCTATAGCAAGTCACCTGAGTGAGCTGTCAGCTTTTCTGTCTCTTCGGTAATGATGTGTACATGTTGGGCTCATGGGTTCTGTTTTAGCCACCAGTAGCAGCCTCAGGGAATTTCTGTCATGCATGGAAATGATTTGCCTCTATAAGGAAGTGTCTGCGATACTAGAAGCAGCATTCAGATTGTATGTAATGATAAGAGAATATATGTACCTGATACAGGCTATTATTCAGAATTCATAACTCATTTTGCCTCAGGATTTATTAGTTGCTTGGATGATAAGAGGTTTCCAGCTCTCACCTGAGAGCGTCAACCCAGTATTCATTAAGGAAAGCCTTGTCTGTAATAGTCACTTTATTTACAGTGAGATTCTACTCACAAGTGGCTCTTTATAGAGTACTAAATCTTAGCTCCTTCTGTTCTCAGATACATGGATAATTTTTTCTTTTGCTGTCTTGGCCTCTTTAATTTTTCAGATGCTCTGTGAGATGAAACTAGAGGAGAGACTGCAGTCTTTCATCATAAATCCATAGTCAGTAAATCACTGTATTCCATAGCTAAATATGAGCTCACAGATGGTAAATAAACTAACAGAAAAGGCAATCTATGAGATGCAAACTGAAGTAGGCCTGTGTTCTGAGTCCTGTTCTATGTGCATTCCACAGATGATACAAATTAATTGTAGTGGTAGCTAGTGAATTTGACTGGTTTTGCTCTGGCTTCATTGCCAAATGTAAGAAATCATCAAGACACTTAACAGACGTTTCTCTGCAAGGGAGCCTGAATAATACAGGAAAACTGTTTTTTAAGAAACAAAACATAACTGTGCAACCTTGGACTTACTTCTGCCAAGGTATAGTCTGATGCAATGCTTATGTCATTTCTTTATATGAAGCTAGACATTAAGACTATTCTGTTACCTGCTTGAACAACAGTCTGTGGTAAATACGTTCTGATTAATCTGGGGTTTTATTTTATTTTCTCTATCTTTACTTTTCATGTGGCATGGAAGGAACAAGATGGATAGTTTAAAGTTTTGCCTTCATCATGGAAGAGTTTATTCCTGTGCTTTGATATGATTGAATACTTAATTTGCTTTGCTTTTATTCATTTAGGGCACAGCGCTTTACATCTTGCAGCAAAGAACAGCCACCCTGATTGCATTAAGAGGTTACTTCAGGTAAAGTAAAAATTGAATTAATGCTTATTTTTGAAATTTTCCTTTTGTTCCTCTAGATTGATTCCATTAGATACTGACACATTTGCTGCTAATAATCTGCATCACACTCCTATACTGTTGTCCTTTCTACTTGCAAGCAAGAGAGGTGCTTGAGTTTAAAGATCTTTTAGGCACTGCAAATGGATGATAGAAAACAGTGTGTTATCTTCCCTGAGTGGTCCACAAATACAGTTTCCCATGTGCAGCTGATCTGACATAGCAGAGTTGGGTTTCAAGCAAGTTGTAGCTTCTGTCTAACTTCCTGTGTTTTGTCTGTGTTGTTGGGTGGCTTGGGAGTAGATGGGTTAAGAGGTATGGGGAAAAGGATTTTTTCAGTTCTGGGGGAATTTTGATACTTTTCCACTGGAATGCTTTCTGTCTGCTGTTGGCTGTAGAAATGTTTATCAAGTATAAAGTTAAAGGGAAAAGAAACCAAAGTAGTTTAGATGCTAAAACGTGAAAACACTGAATCCTCAGTGAAATGAGGCAAAGGAATGAGGGGTTAGAAAGGGAGTGGAAAGAAAAGAAAAAAAAAAAACAACAAACAAAAGTGAGGATGAAGTGAAGATTCTCATGGTGTTGAGGCTGAACATGTGTGTTAGTAAGCAAGGAGAGGCACCGTCCATCTCAGCTTCATTTCAGAAAGCCAGGTCAGTTTTGGTGGAGGTGAGATTTTTAGGAGTTTGGAGTTATCAGTATGTGGCTCAGACTACAAATGAAATAATGAATAATAACCCTGCATAAATGCAGTGATACAGAAGGAGAATGGATCCTATATCCCAGTCTCTAAATTGCCTTTTCCTGGTTACCTCAAGGCTCTCCAATTGTCCTGTGGCTGACTTCGGTCAATGTCTCTGACAATACTGGGTCCAGTTTCACCAATTCCCACCTCCATACTCGTGGCAAACTGAGTCCCCTGTTCCTCCACACCTGGAAAGGGTTGTCATTAACCACTGAGGCTCCCCTTTTCCATATTTCATTGCAAGTATCTACTTCTAACAAACACATTTACAGCATGAACAGTGACATCAAGCTGTCACTGATGGTATCACATGCAACAGCATGATCAACTCTGCAACTACATGGGTGTTTAATAACAAATATCTGCTGCCCATTCACTTACCAACTTAGAACCACAGAGTGCTTTTTTGATATTTTGCTAATTTTATTACAATATGCGTATCTGTAAATATGTTCGTAAGTGCAAACCCATTAGTAATATTCTCCAATAATTCATGCTCTTTGGATTGCTTTCTTGCTTCTGTGGACCAGATTGATGATATAAACTGTATGCCTGAGGAATGTGTAATCTTGACATGCTGGAGTTGAATTAAAACAGGCTGAATAATTATTTCACACAGGCAGGATCTTGAAATTTTTGTTACAGAATGTGGTATTATATGCGAACCTGTTTTTCCTAGAAAATCCTAAAAGTGTTGGAGGCAGTGCTACATTTAAAAGTCAGGAGCTCTAACTTTTGTATTTTAGAAGCCCATTATTTTAGTCATATTTTCTTGAGTCCAGAGAAGACCACAAAGCTGGTGAAGGGTGTAGAGCACAAGTATTATGAGGAGCAGCTGAGGGAGCTGGGATTGTTAAGCCTGGAGAAAAGGAAGCTGAGGGGAGACCTTATAGATCTTTACAACTGTGTGAAAGGAGGGTGCAGCAAGGTGGGGGTTGGTCTGTTCAACCAAGTAACAAGTGAGGATATGGCCTCAAGTTGCACCAGGGGAAATTTAGATTGGATATTGGGAAAAATTTCTTCACTGAAAGTGTTGTCAAGCATTGGAACAGGCTGCCCAGGGAAGTGGTGGAGTCACCATCCCTGGAGGTATTTAAAAGACATGTGGATGTGGTGCTTAGGGATGTGGCTTAGTGATGGACTTGGCAGTGTTAGGTTTATGGTCAGACTTGATGATCTTAAAAGGTCTTTTCCAAAGTAAATGATTCTATGATTCTGTAATTGTCTTTCTTTGCTGTAAACTAAAACTAAAATCTTCTGTACCAAAACAAATCTTGATAAAGTTTTGAATTATTTTTTATTATTATTTATTACTTTGAGGTCTAGGTTGATCAGTAGTAGCTGGTGGCTTATAATGCCACAAAATAGATTAATAGAATCATTTTTGATATAAAAGAGTATAGATTTTGATATATGAAAGAAACAGAGTTTTGATATACGAGAATATAATTGGTTTGTTGATGCTTGAAGCAAGGCAGTAAGGCTTCATGCAAATGAAGCCTTACTGCCTTGGATAGAAATAATGCAAGACTAATTACCTTAGGATGTGGTTGCTTTATCTTTTACTGTAATATATATTAAAAAAAAAAAAAAAGCTTTTCTGAGGCAAGGGAGAGAGTTTCTTTCCGTTTTTATTTCCCGATTTAAATTGGTCCAAAAGATAACATTTTTTAGGGATATCTCTCTCACCATGTACATTTCCTATGGCTTCAGTATAAGCTGGTACCAAGAAAGGAGAGACTAGTTTGATAGAGAGGAAAGCTGTGCCTTTCTTCAATGTTCTTTTCTGGAGTAGCTCATAAAACTTTTCTGAAAGATGTTCAGTGCTCTGTGCTTAGCCTCAAATATGTTTTATTTTCTTGGTGTTTCTCTAATTGTTTTTTTGTTTTGTTTTGTTTTTTTCCCTTCTCCTTATTGAACTGTGCAGAGTAAATGTCCAACAGAGAGCACTGACAATTCTGGGAAAACAGCTTTACATTATGCAGGTAACTTCATCGTTACAAGCTTGTACTGTCTAATTTTTTGTGCTTGATATTCCTAGCTCTTCAGACTGGTGGAGATTTTTAGGTTCTAATTACATACTAACTTCATATTTGCAAGTGCAGAGCCATTGGGATACTTAAGATTAAGTTGATTTTGATTTCAGTCTTTAAAGATTGTATCTTCTCGTGCTAATTTGGACCATGAATATCTGTTGTATTTCTGCACACAACTTGATGTTCTTAATTTTAGCCTTCTTCCCCTTCCTTCTTAAAACATAAATACAGTTTAATTTGTTAATTAATAATAATGCTGGAGTATTGCATTTGTTAATTAATTTGTTAATTAATAATAATGCTGGAGTATTGCAAGTGGAAGTGTGGAACGCAGATTTGAAAATGAGGTTTAATGGACTTTCATACTCATTTTTTTTTTTTCCTTTTTTTTAGCTGCATGTGGTTGTCTTCAGGCAGTTCAGCTTCTGTGTGAATGCAAATGCCCAGTTAACGTCAAAGATTTGGTACGTACCTCTTCTCCCATTGTATACCTGGGACACTTCAGAGCTTTTACCACCCACCATTCCAGTCAGTCTCAAGTGCAGCAGTTCAAAGCAATACTGTGTGTTTATTTCTGCTTGGATTTCTCTGGTAGGGGAAGTTCCTTTTGCAGCCTGCCATAGCAGAGGTGGGGAAGTACTTCACAATCTAATATAGTAGTGGCAGGATTTGCTACTGGTTGAATTGAGGCATTGGTACAAGTCGCTAGAATAAATTCTGATATATTCAAAACATGATTAAAAATCTTTCCATTGGCTCCAGTAGGCTTTGGAAAAGGCCCATTATATGGCCAACTGCTGTGAAATGCCCACAAAGTTCAACCAGAGCTTTACAAGCCTGAGGGGAAAAAATATACTTGATGTAGTCTGAAGGCTCAGGGACACTGCTTTACTATGATGAAATGTCTACAAACAACTGGATTGATTTTTGGGAATGATGCAGGTGCCTGATAGAAAACCCTCTGATAATAACAGGAGTGGACCTGACAGAAGTGAGGCACAAAAGATGGCGGGGTGGGGGGGAAGAAGGCATAAAAATATTTAAACTTTTGTGTTTGTCTGTTTTTGGTTTGGATCTATCTCCTTATGTGGTCTTTCTAATAAAAAAATCTGTCACAGAGATTAGACCTAAAATTTCAGCAGATGCGTTTCAAAGATAGAAAAGGTTTGTTCAGTCTTGAGAAGGCAGTAGGTGTCTAGGTCTCTGTAGGTGTCTAGGTCTCTGTGCTGCCATTCAGCAAGACCTGGACAGGCTGGAGAGCTGGGCAGAGAAAAACTTAATGAAATATAATAAGGGCAAGTGTAGGGTGTTACATCTGGGCAAGAACAATCCCAGGTTCCAGTGTAGGTTGGGTAATGATCTACTAGAGAGCAGTGTAGGGGAAATGGACCTGGGAGACCTGGTGGACAGCAGGATGACCATGAGCCAGCACTGTGCCCTTGTGGCCAGGAAGGCCAATGGCATCCTGGGGTGCATTAGAAGAGGTGTGGTTAGTAGGTCAAGAGAGGTTCTCCTCCCCCTCTACTCTGCCCTGGTGAGGCCGCATCTGGAATATTGTGTCCAGTTCTGGGCCCCACAGTTCAAGAAGGACAGGGAACTGCTTGAGAGGGTCCGGTGCAGAGCTACCAAGATGATGACGGGAGTGGAGCATCTCCCTGATGAGGAAAGGCTGAGGGAGCTGGGTCTCTTTAGCTTGGAGAAGAGGAGGCTGAGGGGAGACCTAATTAATGTTTACAACTATGTTAAGGGCGAATGTCAGGAGGATGGAGCCAGGCTCTTCTCAGTGATGCCCAATGGTAGGACAAGGGGCAATGGGTGTGAGCTGGAACACAGGAGGTTCCGCTTAAACTTGAGAAGAAACTTCTTTACAGTGAGGGTGACAGAGCCCTGGAACAGGCTGCCCAGGGAGGTTGTGGAGTCTCCTTCTCTGGAGACATTCAAGACCCGCCTGGATGCCTTCCTGTGTGATCTCATTTAGGTTCCTGCTCCAGCAGGGGGATGGGACTGGATGATCTCCAGAGGTCCCTTCCAATCCCTGACATTCTGTGATTCTGTAGGAGTATCTTAAAAAAAAGTCCTTATCTACATCATAGTTTATCATAGGGAAGATGGAGCCAGACCAGCCTCAGAGGGGCATGACAAAATGATGAGAAGCAGTGGTCAGAATTTGGGCGGTGGACCTAATGAGGAAATTCCAGTAAGGTACTAGGGAAAAAAAAGTACCCAGAGGTGTCATGGTGTCTCTGCCTTTGGAGATACTCAAAAAGTGACTGGGCAAGTCTCTGAGCAACGTACTGTAACTTGCAGTTTGCATAGCTTTGGATTGAGAGCAAAGGGGCAGAAACTCCAGATGACCTCTGAAGGTATCTTCCAACTAAGTTATTCTGTGATTATATGAAATGTTGTATTTTTGTCTTGTGCTCAGTTAAAATTGTCATTTTTGTTGCGGAGCTGCTTGAAAGTATTGAGTAGTTCCAAAATTGTCATGTTACAGCATTAAGTGAACAGCAAAGTGAGTACAGATGGCAAAAAGCAGGCCTACTCCTAGTGCTTTGCATCCCCAGTGGTCAAGAAAGGAATTGAAGTAAACCCAGCTATGTTTACGGTACATGAGAGAAATGTACTGATAGTGTCTCATTTGTGTTACATAGAAATAAAATTCATAGCTGACCTTTAAATCTCAGAGTGATATTTGTAAGTGGATGATTATTGTTCATCGTTTCTTTAAATGCATTCGTAGGATGGGAACATACCTCTGCTGCTTGCAGTGCAAAATGGTCATACAGAAGTCTGCAAGTACCTTCTGGATCATGGAGCAGACATCAACACCAGGGATAAAAATGGAAGGTACAGCAGGTTAACATGTTAATTCTTCCCCAAGGCTGGCTGTCAAAGGAAGCTTTCTTCTCAAATCCTTCCCAAAATAGTTGTTGTTAGGTGAAATAATGCCTTCTGTACTAGACAGCATATCCTGATTGTTGAGAAGGCTTGCAGAATTCTGCCTAAAGGGAAAGGTGAAACAGAAACTATGCAACTATAAAACTAGATGTGCCTGTAAGATTTACCTTAGGCTACTAGAGCAGTAAATCCCATTTTGAAACAATTCCTACAAGAATCTGATGGATAGAACTTAGCCACACATCACTTTGTACATGTCCCAGTTTTAAATGCTGCTCTCTTCTTGGACTGAGTTAGTTTCTCCACTTATATCCTAAAGCTATTGCATGGGAGCAACATCTGTGGAGGATTCTTTTTTTCTACCATAGTGTAGCCTTATCAGCAAGAGAAAAATACAGTAAAGCTGTATGGTGGAGGTGCTGTCATCTTAGAAGGTGCCATTTGGAGATTTATTGCATTAATACATAGTGTTTCTGTCAGAGGACAGTTTTTAAAAAGTACCATCACTTGTTTTGATGATACTGATGAAGATCAAGAGTTTTTTAAAATTATGGACTGTTTTATAAACAGTTGGTTAACCTGTGAAGGTAAAGCAGGATGCTGAGAAGGCTTGGCACTTAAACTTGATAGCAATCCTGATTATTGTATGTGATACAATACTCATACTGTTCTTTGGCAGCACCTAGGATGATAAGACTGGGCCCTAACTTGTTTTTTATTAGTTCAAAGTTTATTAGCGCACTCTTTGTCTTAAGTTATTTAAAGAAAACCCCTCTGTCATCCTCTTTGATTTGAATGGCCTTATTGGCTCTTTGAAACTGAGATGGTGCCCACTCTGAGACCTCAGCCTTCCCCTCATTCTCATACTGTTTAATCAACAGACGGTGTTAAGTGTTGCTAGTTTAACTGGATTGAAGCATTTCTGTAATAGATAGGACAGACTTCCATTTTTGTGTTTTCTTTTTTAAGAAAGTAGTCTGTGTAGAAACAAAATTATATAACATGAGATATACCATTTTACTTGTCACTTTCCTTCTGGCAAGGAGAGTGACTACTCTTGCATTTTGTGTTCACAAAAGTGGTTAAGTTTTTACTGAAAAAGGAGAAACCTTATTGGGAGAGGAAGGGGATAACCTTTGAAAATGGCATTTCTAATTTCCTGTCTCGTCCAGACTAAGTGAATAATTTTGGTAGTCTAAAATCATCTCTGTGACTCTGGAGGTGTTATCCAAGTTGCCACTCAGCACTACTTTTTAGCACAGCACTGCAACAGCCGTCACTTCTCCAGGGCTCACCCATTACAGAGAGTATGTTTAATTAATCAGTGAAATTATTTTCTTAATATTTAGTAAATATTATCCCTGTAGTAACTTTTCAGTTTTCATATCTGCACTGAGGAATGTGTTTGCTAGTGAACTTGGCCAGCCTCTTAGGCATGGTTTCACGTTGAGAAGGGAAAATTATACCCAAGCAGTAAAGCAGTTCTAGAGCAAGCTTGAAAGGTGGAGTTTTCTGTATGTTTGTGATTATTCTGTACATCTGTTATGACCCCTTCAAGTTATTGAGAAAAACAGATACAACCTGTTAGGAAAACACTCCTTCTGAATAATACTCTTACTCTTGGATCTGGCACTGTCTAGCTGCCCTGTGTTGGAAAAGGAATTGATTGTGACTTAATGACTGAGAGTAGATCAGCATTTGAGGTCAAACCCATCCCTCAGTCTCACTGAAGAGCTTTGAGATTTGTTTGGCTTTTTGGTTGAAATCTGTTTGTCTATTTTGTCTTAAAAGCAACATGTGAAGGATAGCGGCGATGAAATAAATGCTTTAATGTTTTACCACTGCTTGCAGAGCTGTAATTGGAGTTTGACAGTGAGATATTATAGTCTGATTTTGTCCTGGAGCCCTTTCTATCTATGACTTGCCTCTTAGCCTCAGGAACCCATTTAGAAATGTTTGGAGACCTGTGCAAAGCATGCCATGCCAGGTCTTTGGAGAAGGTCCAGCTGGGGAGTGTTGGGAAGACGATGAGGGGCAGGTAGGGTTTGTAAGGAGAAACAACAGTTACATGTATGTGTCAATAGACATACTGATAAAATCTGGGACTTTATTGCACAATAACTGTCACACTTTTTTCCTGAAAAAATGAGCTGCTGCTTAGAGAGTACACTTTTGACACTTACTCCGTGTGTGTTTTGTTTTGTCCAGAACTGCTTTGATGATGGCTTGTGAAGCTGGTAACTTTAACATAGTGGAAGCCTTCCTTAGGAAAGGTGCAGATGTCAGTTTAGTAGATGTCTTTGGACAGAATGCCCTGCATTACTCCAAGCTCTCTGAGAATACAGGGATCCAGAATCTCCTGTCATCAAAGTTATCTCAGGATGTGGGTACGTAAGAGATGCCGATTTGCAGATTGTTGCTTCTTGAACTGGCTACGTGTATGTTTAGCAATGAACAAATTTACTTTATAAGGTAACCTGAAAAATTTAAAAAGTCATCTTCAAGATGGTGTGGCTGAGGCTTCCCAAAAGCAGGAAAATGCAGTCTTTGCATAGATGGTGATATTTAGCATGAGATAAAGCACTGAGCGAGGCAAAAAGACGTGTTTCGGAGAAAGAAAAGGTAAACTGATGTAGCAGCTTCATGAAGTCTTGCATACAATTTGGAATAGATCCTTTTTTATTATGTGAAAGAGTAAGTAAGTGGAATGTATATCTCCTCAGTGGAGGGGTTGAAGAAGGAACTAATGCAGGCAGAGGGGTTTATGGCCAAACTAAGACAAATTTCTAAAGTAGAAAACTAAAGTGCAAGAATGGTGTGAGACTATAGTAGAATAAGGATTGCCACGGTCCTTCAGATTTTATCTCTATATGAAACCGAAAAAGCAGCAGAGAAAGGATATCATTCAAATGGAATTTGGGAATTAAAGTATATTTTTCAGATTTGAGACAGGGATTCAAAAACCAAAGTGTTTATGATGTGGGAAGTGGAGCTGAGAGATGGATTAGAAATGGTAAGTAACTTTTCCTGTGATAGCTGTTCTTAATTCCACTTCTTTTCTGCTTCACAGATACAAAGTCACCAGCAAAAGCAAAGCAGGTATTTGTCCTTTTGGTTTTAAAAACACTTGGGCTATATAGGCTTGTAACTTCAGAAAAAACAGTAATTGACATGACTAGAAGCACTGGTAAATGTCACTGTGAGGTGCACTGCCATTGACTACTCTCTAATGTGAAAGATTTTTGTTGCTTATTTAAGAAATGTGTTTCAGAAACATCGCTTTTAGATTTAGCTTCTGTCTGTAGCAGCAGTCAGCACCCTCAGTGAGAAAAGGAAGGGAAGGCGTGTGTGTATGTGCACATGTGTGCCAGGAAGATACGCCACTTTTCTCATGTGTAATACAGGAGCTTGGCTTTTGGATTCCCTATCTTTTTAAACTGTAGAGAAGATGATCTAGAAAAGTTCCCTGTTTCCAAAACATATAATTGAAGGTAATCCCTGGTTCCATTGTACTAGAGACCCCAACCTGTGAGAATTCTATCAGATTTAGGCAATTAAATTAGTTTCTTAGGTTTTTTATTTAGTATCATATCTGGGAGTGCAAGGAGACTTTGTAGAGCTGCTGGTGGCTGGAGAGTGGACAAGGGTGCAAAGCAATGCACTGGTTCATTCCTTCTCTGAGTGGGTTTTTCTGGGAGCTAAGGCAGAAGTTGGTGGAGAGGAGAGGCAATAGCCATTAAGAATGTAATGACTGGACTATGTATGAATGGGAGTATTTAAGACCACTAGTGCTAAACCTGTTGTCAGCTTTTGCTTTTTCACTAAATCTTGTTTGTTTTCACTGAAGCATGGATTATAAAGGGGCAGATTCTTATTGTCAGGCATGTTTAATAACTTTGTGTTAATAGAGATGTAATCTTTACATAGAAAAAAAAAATAAGGCACTGCATGAGCTGCTAAAGTTTATATTAATGTGGGAATATTTTAATTTTTTTTTAAAATAAAACAACTTGCTCAGACTTTACTAACCAAACTAACAAACCTACCTTTTCTGGCTGGTGAAACTTTCAGCATGATCAAGGCTCTAAATTAAGTTCAGAAAGAAGTGGAACTCCAAAAAAACGCAAAGCCCCACCTCCTCCTATCAGTCCTATGCAGGTAAAGAAAAGACCAATTCTGAGATGCTTTTAGGGGGTGAAAAGCATTTTGAATATCATGTGAATGATGTGGGCTGGATTTGCTCTGTCAGTGTTATTGTATATGCCTGTCTTACCATGAGTAGTTTTTCTGACATTAGAATGACACCATGAAAGCACATATTGGTTAGGTTAACTAAGCAAAAAAACAAATACAGCATGGTCTAAGATACAACTATACAAATTTTACTGTACAGTTGGTTCTTCCATCTAAAGTTGAATGTCTTCTGGTTTTGCTAACATCCATAAGTAAATAATTATGTATAGTTTAATTATACATGTATATGTACACACTGTTATGTACATATATACATTTGAAAGTAAAATAAATAGATTTATATAGTATCAAAAGGCAATTTAAGTTAGGTTTAATGTTAAACTGAAATGTTACCTGTATAACAGCTACACTGCATATGTAATACTGACTCAGAAAAGCACTGAATTAGATCTGTTCTTTGAAACTAACCTAGAGCTGTGACTTACGTTAGTGCAGGGAAAGGTACACTTTAATGTGTGTGTGCATACATATATATGGGCACACGTTAGAGAGGTAGTTATGTGTACGTACCTATTTATATAAAATCTTTTACAGCTTAGTGATTTGTCCTCTCCACACTCATCAACTTCAACTCCCATGACTGGAAAAGGGCAGGCTTTCTTTGCTGATCAAGTGTGCAAGGTATCAGTTTTCTGTTCTTATGAAGCTTACAGAAGGAAAGTATAGTATCTTAATAATCTATTTTGCTTAATACTCTGTTTTGCTGACTGCAGAGTCTCCTGTGAATTAATTAGCTGAGTTTTAGGAACAAAAAGGAATCCAAATCTATTTCAGTGTAATTTATAAAGAAAATGTGGATTATTTTAATGTTTACTGAATATGTAAACAGAATTGTTCATAAATCAGTTATTATTTAGGAATACAGTTATGAAAGTGTTAATGCTGTGACAGCTCATTACCTTATACCAGCAAAGTGCACGGTTTTGTGCCAGGCAAAAAGTAGAGACCCTTTCACCAAAAAAGTCAAGGAAATGGTTGTGTGTGTTCTGTCTGATCTTTACCTTACAATATTGAAGTTTCTTTTTTTTTTAATACATTACACTATATCGCTATTATTTATCAAAGGGGCTGCAGTCTTCCAATCTGTCTATGAGATAGTTGCCCATATTTCATTAACATTTAATGAGAATTTCACAATGGAACTTGAACGGCTTTAGCAGATTTTGAAATACCAGCCACATGCTACACTTAAACAAGTCCTCAGAAATAGAAGAAACTCACTTCGCCAGGCTTTATCCAGCAAGATCTATATTGTCTGTACTTCTTTTTGGTGAACTGTCCAGCTTTTCATCTGCTTTCTGTGAAAGTGGTTTTTTTTGGTGTCTC
>NW_010310704.1:19889-40264 GCF_000700745.2 Antrostomus carolinensis
TAATAAAGACAGACTGAGTGACAGCACAGCAGGTATAAAATAACAATCCTTATTTTCATATTTGGTTAGCTGTTTTAAGGTGGTTTGAAATGCTGAAATCTGGTCAGACATCCTCTGTACCTTTCCACTTGGAACGTGAGACACAGTAAGTATTGGGAGTAATGTTTTGCAATTTCACTAGCAGCTCCTCACCAAAACCTCCTGCTTCTGTTGGGTGATCTAACACACTTTTGAGGAAGGAGTTTCTAGGAATAGTTTGCTTGCTCACTACACTCAGTGTTCATGGGAACAAACTGTTGAATTTGAAAGGTTAGAATAATTAACTAGCTAGCCTTGCAGCTTTTTTGAAGTTTTTCAATCTTTTGTTTTCTTCAAAGGTGCTGATAGTTTATTGGATGTGAGTTCTGAAGCTGACCAGCAAGATCTACTTCTGTTGATGCAAGCAAAAATTGCTTCTTTGACATTGCACAATAAGGAGCTGCAGGACAAATTACAGGTGGCATATTTTTGTGCTGTTCTAGTGCTTTCTTAATCTGCTAGCAGAACAAAGAGTTCCTTACCATTTTAAAGAGATGTACAGTGAAGATAATTTAACGAGCTTGTTGGTGGTAAGATCCTGGAAACACTCTGTCCCAAAGGATTAAATCAGTGTTTTGATCTTCTCACTTTTCCCATAAATTACTGAATAACTTTGTTTATTATGATAACCACATTCTAAAAGATGTTGTTAAAAGTTGTGTTAGCAGAATTTTAATTTGCATAGCTTTGATTATTAGCTTATGGAGATCAGCCCAGACTTTCAGAGGAGCTTGGCACTTAGTGCCTTCTCTTGATGTAGATGACTAAATGGGAACAGCTGGGTTTTGAATTTTTCTACAACTTTCTTCTGTGGTGCTTTAATCGTCTGTCTCTGTAGGATGCAGCAAGATTTCCTTGCTATTCTAAAAAATATAATAATGTACTTATTTTTACTATGCAGTTGTTTTGGTTTCTTTTTGCACAGGAAAGAACACCTAAAGAAGTGGATTCAACCATAGAGTCTTATCATTCAACCCAAACAGAGCTTGAGCAAACAGCAGATAGACAAAATGAGTTCTCAGCTCAGGAGCTGAAGTCTACATTAAATGCCACGCAAATTCAAGAAAAGTTGACAAGCTCCAGTGAAGTAAAAACGAGTTACCTCCCGGAAGACTTAAAGGATGTGCAGAGGAAACTAGAGAATTCTGAAGCCAAAAAAAAGCACATAGAACCTCAGGTCCAGTCTAGAGTCCCAGAAACAGATCACTTTAATAGCACAGACATTTCAGAAAATGGTTCTGATCTTAACCTGAAGTTCCAAGAAACTCAAAACAAGTATGAGGAAGCTGTGAAAGAGGTTTTGAATGTACAAAGGCAAATTAAACTGAGTCTTGTTTCCTCTGAAAGTGAAGAAACCAGTTCTGATCTGAGTAGATTGAAGGCTACATGTGGAGAAGTTGAAATGCTTAAGCAAGAATTGAAGAGAGCGTTGGAGGAAAGTGAAAGACAAAAAGAGAAAGTGAGAGAGCTACAGAAGAAGTTTGAAGAAAGAGAGCAGAATGCAGCAAGTAAATTGTTTGTGGATGAGTGTAAGGAAATGAAGAATTCTTATTGTTCAGTTATTGATAACATTAATCAGGAGAAAGCATTGTTGATTGAAAGATACAAAGAAGGGCAAGAGGAAATTAAAAGGCTGCAGGACAAGCTGACAAATCAGGCTCAGTTGGAAACTAGTGCTGAAGCTGGAGAAATGAAAGATGCAATGCACAGAATGATAGATGAGCTCAACAGACAACTTAGTGAATTATCTCAGTTGTACAAAGAAGCACAAGCAGAGCTTGAAGACTATAGGAAGAGAAAAACTCTAGATGATGTAGCTTTGGACTACATTCCTAGAGAGGAACATGAGAAACTGATGCAGGTAACAAATTCTCTGAAATACAAAGCAGAGAATGAGTTATCAGAAATAAAATCCCAGTACACAAAAGTATTAGATGAAGCAGAAGAACTAAAGCAACTGTTAGATGCTCAGAAACAAAACTCTCTGCCAATTACTGAACACCATCAGGTGATGAATGCACTCAGAAATACTGTAAAGGAAATGGAGGAAGAAATAAATGAGCTCAAAGGACTGCTTACCAGCAAGGAAAGCGAAGTAAGACACTTACAAAAGGAATTACTGGAAGAAAAAGCTGCAATCAATGAAGCAATGGTACCCAAGGCTGCATATGAAAAGCTCCAGTCATCACTAGAGGGTGAAGTTAGTGTTTTGTCATCCAAGCTGAAGGATGTAATCCAAGAGAAGGAAAATATGTCCTTAGATGCTATGCAACTGAGAAATGAAGTTTTGCACTTAAAAGAAGAGAAAGAAGGTATGCATACTCTGCTTGAAGCAAAGGAAAGGGAGGTGACTGGCCTTCACCAAAAGTACCATCAAGCTCAAGAAGATCTTCTTGAAATGAAAAGATATTCTGAAAGCTCATCAAAACTAGAAGAGGATAAAGATAAAAAGGTGAGAGATTCGCCACAGTGGAGGGGTAATACATGAATTCAGACTGCAAAATGTGTTGGCTGGTGCATGAGTGACCTAATAGATGAACATGTGTCAGGTGTCACAGAGTGGAGTAACTTTTGATTTTGCCCATCTAAAAATTGACATATCAAAGTCAAAGAAGTTTTCAGTATGTTTGCAGTTGGCTTTCCTCGCCTGTGGACATATGCATGATCTTTCAGTTTATCTCTTTTAAGTTCTGTTTAGATTGGGTTCACACTATTCAGGTGACTGAAGTCAAAGAAGTGGGATTTACAGCTTACAGGAAGAGATTCCAGAGGAGACAAGAAAACAAAAGATCAGAAGGGAGCAAAAATTTACTGTTCTGATTTTAATGTATCATCTCAACCTTAGCATGACTTAACTATTTTTCCTTTGCATCTACCATATCTAGCACTACAATTTTTTTAAAAAAGCTATGTATTTTGGTAGCTGTGAATAGCTGGCCTATGTTTGGTATGCCTCTGTCTCCTATTGAGCAGCAGTGTTTGTAAAGGTGGTAAATGCAATCCTTGTTTGTAAATATTGCTGGCTTTCAGAACAAGGAATGCATTTTGAATTGACTGGGCTGGGAGGGGGGAATAGAAAAGCATCATAACCCCTTGCTTACATTGATGCCTCTTTTTGTCCTTTGAGTTTATTTAATCTTGTTTTTACCCACTTCTTAAATTAAAGTCACAAATAACCCCAAGATGAGACCCACAAAAATACAGTATGCCTTGCAGCTTTTCATGGAAACCTATTTTTGCCTTCCTAGATCAATGAAATGTCCAAGGAAGTCAGCAAGTTAAAAGAAGCACTGAACAGCCTTTCTCAGCTTTCCTACTCGACCAGTGCCCCCAAAAGACAGAGCCAGCAGCTGGAGGCATTACAACAACAAGTGAAGCAGTTGCAAAACCAACTGACTGTAAGTGTGATAATTTCTAAACCCACCATTATTCACAGTTCTCTGAAGATATGAGTGCCATTCTTCACTCTGCCTTATTTAAAATGGAGTACAGTCAATGAGAAAAAGGAAAAGAATTTTCATCCAGAAATTCTCTAATTTCTCTATTTCTCTGAAACATTTAGGAATCATAGAATGGTCTGGGTT
This sequence comes from Antrostomus carolinensis, assembly GCF_000700745.2. Classification (NCBI taxonomy): domain Eukaryota; kingdom Metazoa; phylum Chordata; class Aves; order Caprimulgiformes; family Caprimulgidae; genus Antrostomus; species Antrostomus carolinensis. The sequence goes on from NW_010310704.1 coordinate 23,552, forward strand.
GGAAAGGACCTTAAATATCATCTAGTTCCAACCCCCCTGCCACGAGCAGGGACACCTTTCACTAGACTAGGTTCCTCAAAGCCTCATTCAGCCTGGCCTTGAACATTTCCAGGGAGGAGCATCCACAGCTCCTGTGGGCAACATCCCCAAATGTCTCACCGCCCTCAAAAAATAAAGAATTTCTTCCTAATATCTCATCACAATTTACCTTACTTTCAGTTTAAAACCCATACCCCTCTTTCTGTCCTTACATACCCTTGTAAAAAGTCCCTCCCCAGCCTTCCTGTAGCCCCTTCAGGTACTGGAAGCCCACTATAAGGTCTCCCTGGAGCCTTCTCTTCTCCAGGCTGAACAGCCCCAACTCTCTCAGCCTGTCTTAAATAAGAGAGGTGCTCCAGCCCTCTGGTCATCTTCATGGACTCACTCCAGCAGGTCCATGTCTTTCTTATGTTGGGGGGCCCAGAGCTGGAGGCAGCACTGCAGGTGGGGTTTCACAAGAGCAGAGTAGAGGGGCAGAATCACCTCCCTTGACCTGCTGGCCACGCTTCATTTGATGCAGCCCAGGATATGGGGTGGTCCATCTGTCAGGTTTGTGTCTCTTCAACTTAGAGACAGGGATGTTGGTTGTGCGGGATGGTGTCAAAGGCCTTGCACAAGTCCAGATAGATGACATCAGTTGCTTTAGCCTTATCCACCAGTGTTGTAACCCTGTTGTAGGAGGCCACCAGCTTGTTCAGGCACGATTTGCCCTTGGTGAAGGTGTGTTGGCTGTCACCAGTCACCTCCTTATTTACCATGTACCTTAGCATAGTTTCTAGGAGGAACTGCTCCATGATCTGCAAATCACGAATTGCTCTTTAGAAATATTCTACAGTAAAGCAAGCTGTTAGCCCCAATATATTTCCTCAGATTGATAGTGGAGCAAAGTTCCTGTACTTGTAGTGGAATGTAGTGACCAGACCTGCTGCTGTGACCCCGATTTGTGAAAAATATGGCCAGTGTGCAGAGTATTTCTGTGTTTTCTTGAGAATATTCATCAGCTGAAGTCTTTTTGGTTTTTTTAAGCTGAAATAAGTTTGACTTTCTGGAAGAATACAGTCACTGAAGGCATGAAGTTTCAAATCATGCAAATGCATCTGTTTATAGGGAGCACAGTTTATTCTCTGAAATTCTGAGCTGCTTAAAGATTTTTTTTTTTTTTTTAGTGTATTTGTGCATGAGAGATCCAGTCATGTAAGCTGGGTTGAGTCATAACTGCTGTTTCCAAGAGCTTGCCTATGCAAAAGAGCACTTTAATTCCCTGCTGAGGATGAAAATAAGGTACTACCCACCAGAGGCCTCTGTTGAGAGCTCTGGGGTAACTCTGAAAGGAGAATTCTCAGCCTGGCATGCTAAATGGCTTACCTGGTGTCTGCTTTCCTGCCTTCCCCAGCAGATAGAAAGAAGAGTCAGTATGCATATAGGCTAGAAAAATTCCCTTGCAGTGAGGAGAAATAAGTAGGCAGACAGTTAAATGCTGCATCCTGTCAGTATAAAGGTCCAGACTGTTTCTTATCCCAGTCCACCAAGTCTGAAAGGACCATCATCTCCCACTGCTTAAGGACCAGCATAATAGTGTAAGGTGCAAAGATGTGCAACACATCAGGTAAGTGGGTAGGACTTAAAACAGGACAGAAGCATTCGTTTCTTCTTGTAGGCTAGCTTTCCTACCAGCTTCACGTTTGTTTGGAAAGATGGCTTCTGGGATGTGGCAGTCTGTGATCACGAAGAGGAAGTTGGCTTTCCTTGTTTGCATGTGTAGTAATTAACTGAGGATTTCATGGGTTAAGACCTTTGTCAGCACCTCTTCTTCCCTGGGAAGGCATTAGCTGACAGATGGATCACTGACTTCAGGGAAGAGCTCGGTTGCAGTTGAGGATTGGCTTGTCAGAATATTGCTGGCTTTCCTCACTTCTGGTTGCTGATGAGCTCAGAAGAAGAGTATGAGCTCAGAAGAAGAGTATGTGCTCATTCCACATCTTAGCAGCTCAGCGCTTCTGATTGATGTCATCTCACCAGCTTTTTTACTGGGTTTTGTAGAATTACAGCATTTCTGTGGACCATGCTTCTGAGCAAATTATGTTTTGGATGGCTTTTGGCACAGTACTGTCTGAGCTGGTTTTCCATGTATGCATAAGACTGGTTTGTAATTCCCCAGATCTCTCTAAATCTAGTTGGGGAGTTCTGAATTCAATAGTTCTGAATACTCTGTGACTTTCTGCTTAACTGTTTTCCAGGAAACAAAGAAACAGCATCAGGAAATTGTCTCAGTTTACAGGATGCATCTTCTTTATGCTGTGCAGGTATGGTTGCATGTTGTCAGATGTACAATGTTGGTATTTTAGCGAAAGATGTTTCTTCTGCAGACACAGTATGAAGTTTGCATGTTTTATCTGAGACATCCTACCCAAAAGGTATGACTGTTTAAGCAAAAATTTAACACTGCTTCCTTTTGGGAAATGGATCTAATTACTGTACCTCAAAAATAGTTTGTAAATGTTTCTAAAGAGTAGAGAGATGCTTGAATTCAATCGTCTTTTCTTCTTTTTTTCCCTTGTCTAGGGTCAAATGGATGAAGATGTCCAGAAAGTGCTTAAACAAATTTTATCGATATGTAAAAGCCAATCACAGAAAAAGTAAACAAAAATGCCAAGGAGAACTCCCCATTTTTATTAATCCTGTTATGGGAGTTTATCTAGATTTGCCTTAACATTAAGATTTTTAAATTGGCAATTTGCTGCTTTTGTGTTATTGTACTGTTTTTAAGGGGGATTTATTTGTCTGTCTACTACTTCCCATGTGCATTTGCATGTGCAGTAACTAAACACATGCCTGCTTTTCATATCCAAAATGCAAGTATGTTTTTAGACATTTTACTTAAGCCACTCCATATCATGTTTACCCTGAAAGTACTTTCTAGCTTCCTCCAATAGAGGGAGGTTAATCTAGAGGAAGGCACTCGTGTTGCCTAGGTAAGAGTGAAATTCTCTGTAAGGTCTTCTGTACCATTTATGAGCTGCATCTTATTACTGGGGATTAATTAGTTGCTTAAAGATGTAGCACTCAGGTTCCTGACATTTTGCCATATGTAGTCTTTGGCAGAGCAGAAGTGAGACTTGCAGCAGTGAGCAGAAGTAGGTATTTATGCTAAGCTAGAACATCAAACAGCTACATTTCTTAGTGTGATACTGTTTAAGATTAACACACCGTAAGGTAGCTGTCCCAACCCATCCAATGCACTGAGTACACAAAAATCCTACCATGCTTCATAGTTTCCTTGAACTGCCTGGTAGTGGAATTTCAAAAGGTGAAATCATTAGTTTATTGAAGTTCTGTACAAAGCAGTACAGAAACATCTGTATAAACAACCCTTTGTGATAGGTTTAGCTATCTATGCAAGTGTTGGCCATGAAGCTCAGGAACAAAACCAGAACATATACTTTGGACAAGGGATTCTAGTGAACACAGGATGTTTACAGTGAATGTCAATGCCTCATACTTCCTAACCTCACTTTTATAAAGATCTTCTCTTCAGTATATTTTTATTGGCCCTCTAATACATTTTTTTGTAACTAAACCAGTTTTTCTACATAATGTTTGCATTAAGCTTATTAACAAATATTTTTAGGTAATCGTGTTTTAGAGAGTTTCTTTTTATACCCCCAAGTATTCAGTAATAGTGAAGCAGTGAAGTGTTCTCGGTTTGTAAAAGATCTGTATGGAATAATAGACGTGTCTGTCAGTGTGGTCCAGAGCAGTGACGTGTAAAATGCAATTCAGCCTGCTGTTTCAAAAAATGTAGAAACGATAGGCAGAGAACAGCAAAACTTGTCAGAGATTTCTACATGTTGTTTCTAGAGGCTAGGGGCATCAGTAAAGCCTTCAACAGCACTTTTAAATTTAAAGTCAAATAAAAATGCCTGATGTGGTATAGTATGAAACTATGAAAAAATGTTTCTAAGCACAACACTGCACTTGAGGGTACAACCATTCTATCTAGCTTGCAGCTTCACTATGGTATTTGTTTTATTCCTGTTAGTGGATATGTCTCTAATAGAGAAGTTTTCCAGGGCTATAATCTATGAAGTTTATGTAGAGTCATAATATGACAAGAGTCAGCAGTGCCTCAGGCTGACTGGACTCACAGTGCACTTATATCAGATAATTCCTAACCCTGGCAAAACTAAAATGGATTTTAAAAGCAAATAGAAAAAAATCACACCTTTGTATCAGTTAGACCTTGGTGTTACTTTTCTTGGGTGGTTTAACTAATGCCTGCTAATTTTGAACAGTATTTTATAGTTAGATGGTTTTGAAAATGCTCCAAAGAAATGTGAAAAGAATTTTGCTGCAGCACTTCAAAATGAACAAGAAGATTTTAAGCATGCTGGTGCTGCAAAGTATAAAACTTGATGAACCATTTTGTAGGTTGCCTGATGGATTTAGTCTTCTACTTTGTTTTGGTTTGTATATTTATTACAATTATCTTTGTGGAATATTGAAAATTATATACTACAGCATAGCAAGTTTCTTTATATGTAATTTACAAGAAGTTTCCTTATGCAGCAAATAAACTATTTCCAATTTTTTCATCTTTGTACTTTTTGAGCCTTTCTTTACTTTTTGTATTGAGAGAAATCTCACTACACTGTTTTGATGTAGTGCAAGTATGTTCTATATCTCATGTTTAGATAGCTGTCAGAGGTAGCAGGTTTTCCTCCCTGATATTGCAGCTCGATTATTAACTTTATTCATCTGTCAGGTAGAATAGAATCCACTCCAAACCCCATGCAACCAGTTTAGCAGATTGTGACCTCTATCCAGTTGGTAAGTTCAGAGCCATTTCTCACGTGGACATCCTGCTACAGGTAATAAAGGTTTCCCTTTTGTCACTGGATACGTTGCAGCTAAGTTTGAAACTACTATGGAGCAGGAGCAGAGATGGGTGAGGTACCACGATTTTTGAAAACTGTGGTTCTTGATCACTTAGGACTTCACTCCACACACAGAATTAGAGGGAAAGTATATATATATGTATATGCATATGGCTATATGGATATGTCTACTTCTCATTAAACTTAGCAATAGCTGCACAGTCAGCCCTGTTGCCTTTCATCATCTCTCCCTCTCCTGAATTTTATTTGATAAACTAGTTTTTTAGTAACTAACTTGCTAATAATATCTTCCTAGCTGAAGGCAGAACACACAAATGGCAGGAGTTGCACCTCTTCTGGTTACATCCTGGGCGTCAAGTAGCTCTTTAGCCTCTTGTAGAAAATTTCTGTAAGCTACTCAGTACTGGGTTTCCTTTGAAGAAGGCTGCTGACAAACTGGTGTGAAACTGACAGAATCTGTTTGTGGTGAGATCACCTGGCAGGGAAGATCACATCTGCGGCTGTCCTGCATTTTGCTTTCAAAGTTGGTTGTTACCACGTCTGATTAGAAGTGCTTCCTGAGCATCAGTGGTCTGGTGGTTAGTGATTTCTGGCACCCTGAGTGGGCAGTCATGACAGCATGGGCCCTCTTCAGGGCAGTGCTTTTGTAGCTGATTTCTTCCCCCTCCTCACTAACCATATGAGTACTGGGAATGAACAATCATTTTACCAGAGTCACAGACAGCAGGTCACACACCGCAGAGAAAATCGGGTCAGACTGCTCAGCTTGAGCATACTGGCTGTTCTCACCCATCCCATGCCCTGTGACAGTAGAGAATAGTGACAAATGGTGGCAGCAGACTTCAGAGGACTGTGAGTGGGTTGAAATGTGGGAAGAGACATCCATTTACATCTGCATTAAAATTACTCCCCCCTTTGCCTTTTGTTGGAGGAAAAAAGTGTGAGTCCCTCATTATTTGGCATCTGGCTTTCACAGGCCCCATCTTTTGCCAGCCTAAGTGGGCATGGGAAAGTGATGGAGAATTAAGTGATTCAGGAGGTTTCAGTAGCAATTGAGAGACTTCTTGTGCTGTGCCTCCGTGATGGACAGAGCTTGTGGCTTCATCAGTAGCACATAGCCAATACACAGAATCACAGAAGGTTAGGGGTTGGAAGGGACCCCTGGAGATCACCTAGTCCAACCCCCCTGCCAAAGCAGGGTTACCTAGAGCAAGTGGCACAGGACTGCAACCAGGCGGGTTTTGAACATCTCCAGAGATGGAGACTCCACAGCCTCCCTGGGCAGCTTGTCCCAGTGCTCTGACACCCTCACAGTAAAGAAGTTTCTCCTCATGTTTAAATGGAACCTCCTGTGTTCAGGTTTGTGCATATTGCCCCTTGTCCTATCACTGGCAACCACTGAAAAGAGTCTGGCCCAAAAAAAATACATGAGATCAGGTGTGGTTGACCCTCCTGGATGAGTCTGATTACCTGGCCATGCTGTACACCAGCAGGACAGCAGCATCCTCTTGCTCCTTTCCTCACCAAAGTGTGTGGATGCTTCCACTGTGGCTTGTGTGTTTGCTGCCCACAGGTCCCCTGGGCAGGAAAAGGGAAGTGGTCATTCTGCCTAATTTTTGTACGTTTTTTCTGTGCAGTCCTAATTCTGGAGGACAGAGAGCGTCAGTAAGTGTCACTCTCCTGAGGCTGGCTTTTCAGACAAATGGGAGATTGGGAGTAAAAGAACTGGTTACCAGGTGGTTTTTTCAGGCACCTCACAGATAGAGGCATGAGGTAAGAAGGTAATATTTCCCCATGCTGGCTGAGCAGGAGGCTCAGTGATGGCAGAAGGACCCTGCTGGTCTTCCTTCCACTGTCCTCTGGTCAACTAAGTGACAATGTGCTATGTGTCAGCACCAGACAGCAAAAGCCAAGGACAGGACAGGCTGCTGTGTGCTGCAGTAAACCATAGCACAGTGCCTTAGGAGGAGCAACAGAGGGCCAGTGGAAAAGCTGGCTGGAAATCACTTGTCAGATGCTGCATTGCCATGTGGGGCTGTGATTTAGTTTTAAAGTCCACTTCGTGTTCTGTGAGTTTTCCTGAGCAATGGGTGGCTGGTAGGTAGGTAGGAAGGAGGTAGGTCATGTGTGGGTTTACTGCTCTGAATGTTTCAGACCTAAATAAATTACTATTGCTATACGTCTGTTGTGTTTAGACTGTAAAAGCTGCTCTCTGGGAGCCTTTGGCAGTGTAGGGTACCAGCCCTAGACCACAACCAGAGTGTGTGGGAGGGAGGAGGTTAAGGAAGGAGCTTGGAGGTCCAGAGGAGAGCTGCTGTTGCTGTGGTGGAGCAGGGGTGTCCACGTGAGCCTCTGACCATCTGACTTGCCCCCAAGGAGGCTCTGGCTTGTGTTGGGCCATCCGGAGTGTCTTGGGGCTTTCTCCACGCTGATGCCAGCTTTCATCTGAGCACAAGGCAGACACGAATGGCTGAAGCAATCTGCCCTTAAACATGGCAGAGACTCATGTGCTGCAGGGAGGAATCGCTGGCTCAAGCAGTGTGGTCAGGTCTCCCAGAGTGGGGCAGGTCCTGGAGCAGAGGCAGCCTCTCATGCCTTCAGCTGTCTGTGAGGCCAGAGCCTCAGCCTGCTGCTGTGGGAGGTCTTGGGATCCCAGCTGCAAAGCAGCTGCATGGTGGGTCACGGTGCTGCCTGTTGAAGAAACTCATGGAAAAGCTCCTGGAGGCGTTGGCTGTTGGAGTTTCAGAGTAGCAGCATAGGCAGATGTGATGTCACACAGCACATAATCTGCAGGCACAAGCATAACCCAGCAAATTTTGTCAAACAAATATGAATTGGTGCAAGGCTTTTAGGACAGGTCAGTGGCTAGAATCCTCTATTGCCCGTAAATAGGATCTGTCGCAGGGAGCACTAAAAGTGCTCTGAATTTAATGTCAAGCCACAGTTCAAGAGTTTGAGTACCTTGAAACCTTCATCTGTAGCAACACTGTCTAGTTCTGCAAACACGCGTGGGTTCTGGGCGTGCTCATGGGTTCAAGCCAACTCTTAGCAAAATGCTTCATAGAAGTGAAGTTTCCAAATGCTTTTCTTCATCCCTGCCTCTTCCTCCTCCTCTATTTGGGTCCTTCACTGATCCTTTTGAAAATAAGTAACAGAAATACTAAGTACAGACTAGAACTATACTTTATTTTGGTTTAATGTCTGTGTTCTTCTCGGGGCAGTAACAAATTAATTCTCGTGTTAACAGTCATTTCCATAAAGCCTCTTGTCTTAGAATTATATACTGTGGTGAACTGCAGCTGAAGCAAATTAAAATCTGTGATTTAGTAAGTTTCTACTTATTTGAGGAAGACAGATACAGTTTTTGCAGCTACAGAATAGTCCTGTTGTTGTTTTGCTTGACACCTACAAGTGTTAGGTTTGCCAGGTTACAGTAACACGTGACAAAATGTCTTCTAGGAGAAATTATGACCTCTGTCTTGTTAGACCCGGTGATGGATCCTGGGGTGGTGTGTCACCAACATAAGGCTTCTCTGATGGTCAGTTTTCCCCCTTTGCACAAGCAGTAGAGGTTTGTGCTTTTAGTCCTGCAGATGCCAGTCCCACCGCTGGCTTCAGGGGGGTTTGTTTTGTGGTACAGCTTGGAGTTCCTGAAGCATTTCATGGCAACAGATCTGTCACTATTTACAAACCTTTGGCTGCCCTGACAGACTCTTACTTGACAAGTTTAACGCAGGTATTTACACAATTGTCAGTTTTTCAGTCTTATTTTAAAAGCCTGCTTGCATGCTGATCTGTCCAGATCCACAATGTTGGCTCTCCTTGTATATTTTCCAACAGCTTTAAATGCTCAGACGGTTGGTAATAGGGCCTCCTACCAGCAGCTGGAGATTGGAAACAGGCAGATCTTGGTGACATCATCCCCAGCAAGGAGCTTGGGGCTGGAGCCCATCTGCCCGTGTCCCGGTGGGCGGCCGTCTGCTCCTGCTGGCCTGGCCGACCCTGCACGCTTGCAGTGTGCTGTTAAGCGTGCCCGGAGGTGATGCTGCATCTGGTACTCTGCACTCAGTGGCTGTCAGGAGGCAAGCATCGCCTGCATCAAAACATAAATGTGCTCATCTGGAAAGCTGTCACTCCGGTGTCGTCACTTCCCTTTGGGATTAGCCAAAATGCTCCTTCATGGTGACTGGGACTGGACCCACAGCGCTCCTTTTGCATCCCCTGTCCTAAAGCAGAAACCATCCTGCACCCTGCTGCATGCTGAGAAGCCCTGTCCAAAAATGTTTGGATACATTTGCTTCTCTCTAAGCACTTTACTGCTCACTGGGAGGCATCCCCCAAAGAAGAGGCTGGGGAGCAAGGGGGGAGCTGGATTAAGCTGCATTTTCCAGATTTAAAAAAAAAAAAAAAGTAAAAAAAAAAGTAGGGGGGTGACATAGAGCTAACCCTGGTGTTCCTTCCCCCCCGAGCCTCCCTTGCAGCTGGAAAACAACAGTGCGGGGAGTGAAGACACAAAGCACAAGGGTCTGGACTGCCCCATGCCTAGAAATAGCTCCTCTGGGCTCTTGCTATTCAAAGTGCAGCTACCAAAAAAGCAGCTCTGCTTTCGGCAGCTGGTGGGGCCACGGCTGGGTGTGAGCACAGCTGGCCAGATGTTGAGAGCCAGGTGCCTGCAGGAAGGTGGCAGTGGGGGCAGCGGGGTCCCTGTCCCCGTGGGGAGGGCAGCATACTCCCCGGTAGTGCTCCTCAGGCCATGTCCCCTGCAGCACATGTGCCAAGGGTTTGGGAGTGGGACCATCCCACCAGCCAAAAAGGGTGGCTGTGTGGTATCCACAGCGTTTCTAAAACTCCTGCCCTTGCTGCAACGTGAAGGAATCATGTCATCATCCGACAACTGGCAGGCTGGCAGAGTTCCCTCCATGGATGCTTTGGCTGATGGGTCTGTGGCAGTGTGTTCCCTTACAAATACTGGTGTGATTAAAGCCATGTGTGACGGCTCAGGCTGGGCTGCAGCATGGAAGAGGAGGGTGTGCAGCTACACCAGCTGCCCTCAGGCAGCTCTGTGCAGTCCACACCTCTCTGGAAGCCTTTCTGGGACCCTTGGTCACCTCCACAGAGTGGTTGCTTGCAGGGAACCTGATTGCAGGTAACAGCCTGAGTTTACCCCAGCTCTGGGACTGCTTTCATGCCTCTAGTTTATTGAGAGTGAATGTCTCCAAACAGCTGTTGGGGTGTGACAGGTCTGACAACACTGAATCAGCCAAACATGTCCTGCTGATGAGGAGTCAATCACTGCCGGTGTCTCTGGAGGAAGAGAGAAAAAAATGAGGGACCCTGGTGACTCTCCCAGCACACCTGGCACAGAACAAACATCCCTGCTTTTGAAAGCACCTACTTCCTAATGTACCTATTAGAAAGTATTTCTTAAATACCCATTATTGGGGTGCAACTTTTTATCTTGCATTTCCTCCATGCGATAATCAAAAGACATGACATCCTGTCACAGTGAGCAGGACAGTGTTGTGACTGTAAAAATTTCCCAAGCTAGGCAGGTAGGCAGCATCAGCCAAGATCAGAGCTGCAAGTGAACTTTTAAGAGCTGGTGCCCAAAGTGTCAGACGAAAGCACAGTGATGCCCATTGCTTGTCTCAGCTTCAGGCAGGGATGCATTTCCAGAGTGTTTCTCACCCAAACGCCAGTGCTGAAGTCACAGCAAGAGTAAACAAGATGAGACGCAGCTTGTGGGATGGAAGAGAGCGGACAAGGTCATCTCATGCCCTCTTCTGGCCAAAACCCTCCTGCGGCAGCGGGCTCCCAGCTCTGCGCTCCGGCACAGCATCCCGAAGCCCCTCCTGCCACTTGCCGTAGGTGGTGGGGTTGCGAGGGCAGCCGAACGTGCACGCATCCACTTCTCCTGTGAACTAGTGATTCTGGTAGAGAAGAAAAGATCATACATTTAGATTTTTTTAGTGCCCTAAAGCACTGAACTGGAAGTTAGCAGCTACTTAGTAGAACCAGTAAGAGCAGTGAATAGCACAAGAAGGGGGTCTCTTTTAACTAAAAAGTCTGATCTGATCATCAGGAACATCTAAAGCAAGTAGTCAGAGTAGTCAGCACTGAGTAGCCAGGAAGAGCTGAACTATAAGGCTGCTCTGCAAGCAGCAGCTGGTGTGACAATGTCTTTTTTCATTAGCTTTTGTATTTATGGCTTTGCTTGGGCTGCTGATGAGTTGTTTCTGGCAGGGTTTCTTATTCCTTGGCTGTTCCACTGGCACAGAGCCAGTGCCACCTTCCTGAGGCAGAGAGGTGCCACAATGAATGGCATGGGCTTGATGCAGCTTCTGGTGTGAGCTGGGGATTAAAGATCTCTGAGAAGGAGCTACTCCTTGTGTGGGGCAGGTAAAAAGGAAAAGGTTGCACATGGATGTCACTTGTGGGGTTTTGTGAGAATGGGGTAAAAGGCCTCATCGGTGGGAATTTGCACATGCAAAGAGCCCAACACCAGCACAGTGGTTCTGCTGATGAAATATCTGCTGACTTTCAAGCAGTGTCTGGTTCCTCACTCCTTTTCCAGGTTGTGTCTGCAGTAAAACAAGCTGGAAGCTGCTACACTTCACTGTCAATGAGCTGCTGATGCTGTCATTTCATCTGACAGAAATGTAACACCTGAACACCTCCCTCCATAGGAGCATCTTACCCAAACCAAACAGCTGAAGTAAAACTATATGAGAGTGCTGTAAGTTACTTATTACCAGTAAGAAAGGTCATAGAATCATAGAATATTGTGAGCTGTATGGGACCCACAAGGATCATCCAGTCCAACTCCTGTCCCTGCAGAGGACAGTCACAAGATTCAGACCAGGTGTCTGAGGATGTTGTCCAAATGCTTCTTGAATATTGTCAGGCTTGGTGCTGTGAACACCTCCCTGGGGAGCCTGTTCCAGGGCTCCACCACCTCTGGGTGAAGAACCTTTTCCTAATGTCCAACCTAACCCTCCCCTGGCACATCTTCCTGCCATTCCCCCTGGTCCTGTCATTGGTCCCCAGAGAGAAGAGATCAGCACCTGCCCCTCCTCTTCCTCTTGTGAGGAAGTTACAGATTGTGATGAGATCTCCTCTCAGTCTCCTCTTCTCCAGGCTGAACAAGCCAAATGACTTCAGCCTCTCCTCATACAGCTTCTAAACCATTCATCAGTATTGTGTCCCTCCTCTGGACATTCTCCAGTAGCTTTATATCCTTTTTATCCTGTGGTGCCCAAAACTGCACCCAGTACTGGAGGTGATCATGTCAACTGGTTAAACTATGTTAAAGTAACTGATGCAGATACATCCACATACAGGACAATTTAGGCTTGTCTGAGACAAATACCTTGAAACCTGTGCATTGAACATCTACTTCTGAACCTCCAGAGTGACAAGAATAGCCCTCGGTTTTCAGGTACCCACAAAGCAAATCTCTTGGGCATAAACAGCCCCGAATCCCAGTGGGGTCAGAAATCCAACGTGAACATATTCAGCATAGGTCTGACTCTGAGAGTTTATGTCTAAAACTAGAATGTCTTATGCATTTAAAGGCTGCAAAGAGGACACTGAGAGGTGATAATACCAACAGCAGGGGATGAGCTGATTTGTACGACTGGATTTTTCTGTTCTCCCATTTTCTATGAAAACACCCTCATGACTGTTTATGCAAGCTGTCCTTCAACCTTGTATTTGTCCATCTGCAACTCTCTATTTCAGACATGCTCCTCTTGTGCAGCTCTGCATGGCAAATGGCAGGGAGGTGGCTCACGCTGGGCTGCTGCTGGGGAGCAGCATGTGGGTGAGTGTGGGTCTCCTGAACTGCACATAGTGCCAGGCTGGGGCTGAAAAGAGGAGACCTTTGGAGGGCAAACATGGTGCAGAAGGCAGTGATGCTGCAGGTAAGCTTGGAGGTGATGAATATGGAGCGCATAGGATGTGGACAGAGGTAAGTCTGAGCTGACATAGAGACCCTTCATTGCCGTTTCTTGGATTTTATCACTGAAGTGCTTTTATCACCTCATTGTGCTCACAGTGGACAATTTCAGTCCTGCAATAAAAAACCACTCCCAAAACAATAGAGCCTGCAAAAATTAACCTTGTATGTTTCCGGGGGATAAAACCTCATAGAATCACAGAATCACAGATGGTATGTGTTGGAAGGGACCTTAAGGATCAGCTGCTTACAATCCCCCTGCCATCAGCAGGGACGCCTTCCACTAGTCCAGGTTACTCAAAGCCTCATCCAACCTGGCCCTGAACACTTCCAGGGAGGAGCATCCACAGCTTCTCTGGGTAACTTGTTCCAGTGTCTGACCACCCTCACAGGAAAGAATTTCTTCCTAATCTCAATCTCCCCTCTTCCAGTTCAAAGCCATTACCCCTTGTTCTATCACTCCCTGCCTTTGTAAAAAGTCCCTTCCCTGCTTTCTCATAGGCCCCCTTCATCTCCTTATGTCCAGAAAGTGTAAAGGTTACTGGTGGCATACATTGGTCTTGCACGGCTGCTCCCGATGTTCAAGTCAGACCTGGTGAGGAGGCAACCTGTTGTGGGGGACGTGAGATCAGTGCAAGTCATAACTGCATGCCTCCTGCCTGCCTGGAGGCTGCTGAAACTTGCTTTCTGCAGAGCCTCAGTGCCTATGAAGTGACACTGGCTGCAAATAATTCACAGAGTCTTAGCTCTGTCGAGGAATTCAGCAAATGGCTGGTCCACCTAGGGAGAAGTCAGGTATCCACAAAGACTCGCTTACAGATTTTGCTGCAGACATCAATGCTGGCACGAGCTGTGCCAGGCCTGCCTGTGTGTGACACTGGCCCAGGGGAGGAGGAAGGAGAGGTGTGCAATGCCAGTGTAATGGGAGCATTTTTGGTTGTCCCAATTAATGGTGCTGAAGGATGTGAACTGATGACAAATATATATTTTAGGAGACAATAATATCCCCATGGGTTCTTGGTAGGATGAGTTATATTCCAGGTGATATTTATAACATGTAAACATATATATAAAAGTATACATATTCTATATATATCTGTTGCTTATTTATTTAGCATCTTCACATTTGTGCTTATTGGTCAAGTACAGGACATGGCCTAAGTACAGCTGTCTTAGCACATGGATTTTTGGTGGCATTTCCTAAAGACGTGACTGGTCTCACATTGTTTCAGATTTTCAATGGTGTAACAGAAGGAAAGCTTTTCCTGAATTTCTTTGTTGTGCAGCTTGACTGAAGTACCTCACGTCTAGGAATGGCTGGGAGAACTGCAGTGCATTGAGTATTCACCAGTCAAGACTTCAAAAAATCCTCCTAAAACCCGAGATTACTTTAGTGAGAAGGTGGTTGAACTTTACATTATAGCAGATACCATCTGCCTAGCAGAGAGAAAGACAAAAGTTTATAAACTATTCAGTAAGGTACGTGTAATACCACAGTTCGCTTTTTTTTTTTCTTTTTTTTCTTTTTTTTTTTTTTTTTTTTTTAATTATGACCTGCCTTTGAAATGCACATGAAGACAGCTACACAGAGCTCTGGGCTGTTGCACCAAAACTAGCCCTTGTTAAAAGTAGTTCAGATCTTTCTAGACTTCCCCTGGGGTTTGATTCTCCATGGTGGCCCAGGATACTTGAGCAGAATGACATTCTTAGAATCACAGAATCATAGAATCACAGACTGGTTTGGGTTGGAAGGGACCTTAAAGATCATCCAGTTCCAACCCCCCTGCCATCAGCAGGGACACCTTCCACTAGATCAGGTTGCTCAAAGCCTCATCCAGCCTGGCCTTGAACACTTCCAGGGAGGACCATCCACAGCTTCTCTGGGCAACCTGTGCCAGTGTTTCACCACCCTCACAGTGAAGAACTTCTTCCTAATATCTAATCTAAACCTCCCCTCTTTCAGTTTAAACCCATTTCCCGTTGTTTTGTCACGAACTGCCCTTATGAAAAGTCCTTCCCCTGCTTTCTTGTAGGCCCCCTTCAGGTACTGGATACCAAAGCACGCTTCTCACTGTCTATGAAACTCCACAAAGAGAAGAGAGCTGAGCAGGCACATGATAACCTTTCCCTGCAACACCCTCTCCCTCGCGGAGCCCTTACAATTAGACTTAGCAGTGCTGAAGCACTACCCTGCTAGAGCCCGGGTAAGAGGAGATGCACAGTTCAGAGGCTGAAGCAGCCTGTTGTGGACCTTAGCTTCCATTCACACCTAAGTAGCACCCCCTCAAAGACCAATTCATGTAAAAGTGAGTTTCTGTCTCCACAGAAAGGCATCAAGCCTCTATTCTGTAACAGCTGCAGAATTTTAAAAATAATTCTGTATTTGTTCAGTTTAATATTAGTTATCAGTTTTTATATTAATATCAGTTTAGTATTTGTTAGTTCAGTTTAATGTCAGTTTAATTTTACCAGCAAAAGCACTGTTCAGTGTTACTGTAATTCTTTATACAATTTCCACCACATATTTATTTAATAAGACCTACCTGCTGGATTCTGAGGGGTTTACAAGCTGCTACAAAATGAAGTTTAAAATAGCCACCTACAGAAAAAGCATGTGGCTTATCTCGACTTTTACTACTCCACTGACCTCAATGAAGTCCCTTCTAGTCAGGAATACAAGAACGTATTTCCTTGTAAATCCATATATAATTAAACAAATTGGTTCTTTCCCATAACTAATTTTGAAACAGGTATAGAACTCAATTCCTTTTGGGGAATTTTGTGCTCGACAGTCTTTAGAGATTCAAATGGTTGTGGATAGGCCTCAACACGTCAAAGCCAGACACAAGAACTTCTCAATGTGT
Organism: Antrostomus carolinensis; assembly: GCF_000700745.2. Taxonomy (NCBI): domain Eukaryota; kingdom Metazoa; phylum Chordata; class Aves; order Caprimulgiformes; family Caprimulgidae; genus Antrostomus; species Antrostomus carolinensis. The sequence goes on from NW_010310704.1 coordinate 39,307, forward strand.
TGAGAGGTAAGGAGTAACACTAGTATGGGCATCGTCCATGTTTCGTTGCATAAAGATTACCAGGACTAGAAGCCCAAGTCATTATTTTGGCTTGCAATATTTTAGCAGACTAATGGGACCCAAGGCCTCTTGAGAATGGTTTCCATGTAGAATAAAAGACATGCCTTCTTGAAGACTTTAGGCCAGCTCTTACTCTGAAAAGTACAAATCAAAATAATTGGTGGAAGAGTAATTTATCAGTTTTGTGGCCTCTGGATCTGGGTTTCCCAGAGCCCCAAATGCAGTAAATCAGAGCAGCCCAGGAGCCCCTGCCACAGCTATACTGAACCTGGGTGGGAAACACTGGTTCCAGTTCCCACCTCTGAGACCTGTTTTTAGTTTATACCATCACTAATGCTGAGTACTTGCATGTCTCATTTTATAAGAAAGCAGGTGGGCAAAATCTGACTCATGACAAGTCCATTCTGTGATACTACTTAAGAAAAAAACATGAACTAAATGTTTCTTCTACTGCAGGTTTCTCATTGTCTGCAAGTGGAAAAGACACGTGTTTTGGGTTTGTGTGTGTGTGGGTAGTGGGGGGGGGAAGGGTCACCTTGTGAGACCGAAAAGCTCCCCTGGCTCCAAGGCAGAGACCCCCCAGCCCAGGCTGGGCCAGTGAGCACTAGAGAAACACCTCTGTGAATCCATACTGGTGAGGGGAAGGACTGTCCTGAAAAGAAGAAGGTGGAGAGAACCTGGAGGAGAGGCATTGACATGAACAAAAGACAACCATCAGCCTAAACAAAGGACAGACACAGAGGGAGAGTTCTGTTGCCAGGAGGAAGGAGGAGGAGGGGGAGGACAGAGAACCTCAGACACCCAGTTCAACCCCATGGAGTAGGAGAAGACAAAGGAGGTCTCCTGTAGCCCATGAAGATTCAACACTGGAGCAGATACCCCACGTGCAGGCCATGGA
>NW_010310705.1:0-7327 GCF_000700745.2 Antrostomus carolinensis
CCGGCCTGCGGCAACAGGGACGAGGAATGGCCAAGTGGTGGGCAGCCGGGGCTGGAAGAGGCCGACTGGTCAGAACTGCTGCTGGATACCCATCAGCTCAAGGGACAGACTGGGGGTCGGTGGGGTTTTGTCCGGTTACAACCATGAACTGGGTGATGTCTGGGGAATGTATAACTTTGCCACGTCTGTTTTCTCATCCCACCGGGGAAACTGCAAACCTTCTCTGTGCTAGGAAACTCCTCCTCCAAAGAGGGAGGAGGAGGGAATCTGTGTGAAGAGTCTGAAAAGTAAATGGCCATGTGTTTTAATTCTAATGTAATGTTATACCTGCCCGTTTGTCCGTATGCATCGATCTCAGATGCTCTGAGGCTCCGTAGGAGTGAGTGTCAGAGCACACCGGCCTCTGCACGATCTGCCTCCCCTTCAGCAGGCCCGTGGGGCAGTTCTGTGGTTTGGCATCGTTCAAGTGAACGTGGGACTCGGTCCTGCGCCGAGGGACCAGCGCGTTGGAAGGAAGAGAGCAGCCCTTCTCCTGGACAGGCAGCGCTGGGGATGAGCAACACCAGATTTCTGCCTAGAAGGTCTCTTACGGTGACTTGTTGTGACTTTGTTTTGCACGATCGGCTCAGATGCGTGTTTGGGGAGATACCATTTGCTCCATTCCCCGGCCCTTCGTAAAACTCCAAGGTGCTGTTCTAAGAAGACAATGACTCTCCCTTTTCTCCGCCCAGGATTTAGTCGTGGACGATAAAAGGGGCCGTAGTAAACTTAGAACCTGGCCGGTCTGGTTTGGGATTTGCTCATTTCCATCCGAGTGCTACAGCTGAGCTGACGTTTGTTTTCACTGTTCGTTTTTTGAGACTGGATTTGTAATCAAAACCCAGGAATCTCTAACCTGCTGGTTGCAAATTATACAGTTAAAGGCAAATGCAGGCTGTGCAGCCAGCAAGGTGGAGGGCAGCCAAGATCCATCCAGTGCCGGGGAGGACAGGAGAGCACTGAGGCCCCTCGATGGGACTTCCTGGGTCCTCAGCCCGAGGGAAATCCACCCAGAAACCCGACAGAGAGTCAAGGCCGCTGAGATGGCAGCGTTGTTCCTCGATGACCAACAGCCAGCTGTATGTATCACACAGATGTGTTTTGCATTTCAAGGTGTTTCTCTGAAGTTATTCCTGATGAACAACCTACACTGTCCGGCGAGACCGTGAGACAAGGGGAGTCACCGACTGGCACCGCGGCCGAGGCGAGACTTGCCGTGCTGGTAGGATTGTGTCCACGTTAGTCCTGCAGATAACACAGCGTTAGACCACAGCCTTATCCGAGTACTGGCTCCTCAGGAGATGCATCCTGCTGATGGCCACGGGTCTTCCCAGTACAGAGTCAGGTACCCTCCTTCGTACGTCTGACGCGGGGCTGCGAAGGGTCTCCTGGCCCGGGTCGGGATGATGGAGCTGTACAACGTGCAATGGTTCTTCAGTCCCACTTCTTTATAAAAATCCCGTTCCACCACGCTGCAACAACTGCCTCTGGGTTCTGAAAACCAGCTCCAGCTTCTGTAAAATCTTAAGACCATGACCGTGGTATGCTGCCTTCCAGAAGCTACGTGGAACCACCAAGGAGTTTGCCAAAGACTTGCCCCTGATGGCTGCCTGACTGTTCTTTGCAGCCAGGAAAATAACCAAAGTTCTCAAATGCTGCCATTTCACTCTGCAAACAGAAAGGCTTTGGAAGATCCCGGTCACAAGCTGTGTAAGAGTTGGACCTGCTCTGAAAATTGGTCACTCAGTGTTTACAGCATGTCTGCAATTCAACTGGACCTCGTGGAACACGTTCCTGAAGCTTTTATGGGAGAAATGGCGACCTGCCAAGCAAACTGCCTCTTTCTCACAGAGGTTCGATGCTAATCGATGTGACTGACTCTTGTTCTGTTACCTGTTCAGATTTATCTCGATAGATGGTGTCTGACAAGTCCAGCACGTTACAATATCAGCAGAGAGAGAAAAAAAAACCAGTAACATCTCCATTCTTTTAGTTCATTACTTTCAGCCATGTATAATTATAGTTTAATTCAGAACTTTATTTTTCCATTAAAACTGTTTTAATGAACCATGGTTTTTTCTTAAACGTGACACAAGTGAACAATGGCTTTGTTTCATTCTGAACGCGGGTGCTGTTGTGATTTACTGGTGTGTGAAGCAGTTGTGCCAGGTGGCAGCAAGACTTGATGCTTCAAGGACTCTTCCCTAAACGACACACACGTCAGGTACGGATGGGAAGCGGAGATGGGAGGCAGGCGATGCCCGTGGGCTCGCTGACAGGGACTTGCTGAAGGGTGTGAAGGCTGGTGTGAGCCCTGGGGCAGAGCATTTGGGTCAGGAAGCCTGAAGGCAAGCTTGGTCTGTAGAAGCCAGGCATGGGGCAGGGCAAATCATGCCAGGCGAGGCTGCTGGCCAAGCTGACCCCACGCCTGTCCGCTGTGCCCAAGAGCCAGGTCTCTGCTGCATCTGCTTCCCAAAGACTGGCCTGTGCTGCCAGACCCAACCCCAAACCCCTTTTAAACCCTCTGGGAGCTGGGCTCCTTCCCTCCCACCCCTACCCCACTGAGGACCCCAAACCACCCAAGGGATGCTGGTCCCTTGGTGCCACCCCAGCTCCTGTACGTGCTGTGACCCCGAAGGCACTGCTGCTCAGCCAGCTGCTTCCAAAGCAGCAGCCTCAACACCCTGGCAAACTTAAAAAATGGCTCTGCTCTTTGGAAATGGCACTGGATCATATTAGAAGCTAAGCTCTGGTTACTTCTACCATCTACTTTAATTCTATTTGTAAATTTGTATTATATAGAGTGATAAACAGGAGTCCTGGAGGAGTTGTAGCTGTAAAATGTCAGTTTCCCACAACGCAGAAATGGTGTTGATAGTGGCGGTTTCTCAAGTGAGGCTGTTCTCACAGTCTCCTTAAAACTTTGCACTGAGAGAAAATAAGGAAGAGAGAAGGAGGAGGTGGGCTGGAGTAAATATTCAGAAAGAGGCCGGCCCAGCACCTGGCTCCACAGGAGGAGACAGGCAGGACAGGCAGCGGACTCCACCGTGTGGACACAGTTCAATGCCTGACAACCACGAACACTGCGGGGAATCAAGAATGGAGCTCGCCCATGAACATTGCTGCAGAGAAGAACATTGACATTCAGATCACCAGAACACTGGTCACAGTGAAAATCCTGCACCAGGAGCTGATCACACCTCAAGAGTTTTGTTTGTTTTTTAATAAAACAAGTGAAATCTCCTTAATTGTCTGAAGTTTTTTCAGAGGAGGGGAGCATCTCTGAATTTCACACTGGCTCAAATAAGTCTGCTTTTGGAAATCTAATTCTTCTGTTGCAATGACTTAAGCAAAGAGAACCACAGTTACACAGAAAGAGGGGCCAGGTACGTGCCAGGAAATGATTTGTGGGAGTAGCTGTCAAGGATGACAGTGCTCTGCCACGATCTGTTTTTCCTTCCCCTCTGTCTCTCAGGTGTAAGCGATGAAGGCTGTTCTCAGACTCACCAAGAGCAGAACTGGAGGAACAGCCACGATGATTCCTTTTCCCTATGGAAAAGCCGGGGTGGTGCTGACATACACAGTGTGTGGTACATACTCTAGGGCTGCTGTTTCCATCTGCTCTGTCACTAGGCCAGGACTGCCCTTTTCACTGGTAAATCACTGGCATGGCTTCTACACAAGATTAATCCAATGGATTTATGGCATAAGTGATGCTTTTTAGAAAGGGCAGCTGAATTTTACATTTTCAGCTCTTTACCCATCTCTCCTCGCTTTGGTCTGGTCTACTTGCATAAACTGTGTTCCTCTGTTTTCTAGAAATAAATTAGATGGGAAGAGAGAGAGCTGCAGCATCAGAATCAGATTAGTTGCTGTCCTTCTCCCCCACTTGCTTTCCACATGTCTTGGAAACCTTGATAGTACCTGGTTCTAGGTGGCAGAAGAATTAATAAGACTATTATACTCTGTGTCCTTGTCTGGAATAGAAGTATTTGAAACAAGCTGCTGGATGGATTCATGCTGAAGAGGTCCATGTTACTACAAAAGGCAAAGAACTTAATTTCAAACATACTTGTTCTCAACAAGTACATTTCAAGTACAGGTTTGAGACAGAAAACGATCTCTGACTTCTTTCCAACAAAAGGATTTACACAGAGGCCTTCCAGGAGCTGGCCACAGAACTTAACTTCCCCTCAGGAGCAGGAAAACGTACATTACCTACCCCAGCAAGTATGTGGAGAGGTGAGAACAACAGGTCTTCTTCCCTGCTCAGTTCAAGAAGGTACATGTGATAGTGCACAAATGGAGCGTGGCTGCAGGAGGGGTGGTGCTCAGCGCCCGCTCGCACAGCCTCGGCACAAAGCACTGCGCACGCAGAGTCACGTTGCTTTATTGGTTACTGAGCCACAATTCAGAGTAGTATTGCCTTGGAGCCACCTGTAGAAGCAGGTTCTCTCATTTTGTCTCCTAACATAATTGGTAGGACACCACCTGCTATACAGATAGTCAAAATAAAAATGTCTCTGTTCACCCTTGTAGCGTCCAGGGAAAGGTTGGGTAGTTTCCGTTGACCCAGGTATCGTAACAGAGGCGCACGCTCTCCCCAGATTAGCCATCTGCATCGATTCTGTGAGCTGTCAGATGAGAACAATCAATGGACACGTGCCACTGCTGTCAGACAAGACACATCCTAGCTTGAACTTACCCCTGTACCAGGGAGAGACAGGAACATTCCTGGCTGCTAACTGAACGCGGTTCATATACACCTCCAATGTACTTATGGGAGCTTTGCAAGCTGGATATGCTTCTTAAATTGGGCCAGGGAGCTGGTCTAGAGTAAACACGAGGTTTGTGCCCTTTAGCCAACTCCTCAGACCTACAGGGGTACCAGCAGAACTTGTCACTAGCAGGTATCGGTTTCACAACATTATTCTGGCAGGAAAAGTGTTTTGGCAGGTAGATAAATGGGGCTGAGGAAGAAATTGGCTCAGGCCTGCAACTTCCCTTCATACATTCAATTCAGTCCTCAAAGGGCAATGCAATGCTGTGAATTGCCTGGCAAGGACACCAGCAGCTGTAGGAGGCCTCTGCTTCTACCTCCAGTTAGATATATAAGGTATAAAAGCTGCAGTGATGCTGCTGAGCTCTTTTAGGTCATTCTCCAGAGGCCTCAGTCCATTTCTGAACCCCTGAACCCCAGCTCTGTGCCTCGCCACGCAGAGCCGAAGCAATCCTCTACTAATTCCTGAAGGAAGAAGCAGGGTGGCTCCTGCTACTTACATTGCTTTGGTATCCTAAGTGCCTCGTTGTCAGCTGACATCACTTGGTGTAGAACTCCTCGGAACTGATAAAGCACTTTCAAACTCTTCTCCTCACCCACGCAGGGGTCATAGAAACCCGGCAGCCCAGCCTTGAACCAGAGAAGGACAAACTGAGCATCAGAGAATGGACTTTCTCAGCTCTTCAACTGACCAAAACAATTTATCAGGGCCAGAATGAGCTGTCGTAATGGTTTTTTTAGAGGAGATGAGACAAGAAGCTAAGGAATCGCCTTCCCAGTGGCAACTTCTAAATGCATAAAGGAGTGAATCAAGGGGGTGGGAAGTTTCTGGTGTACAGCCCCAGAGTCTGTAACACGCACTGTCCCGTGCCACAAATACGGACACGCTGTTTCTTTGGCACTGGAAATGCCCAGAGAAACAGAAGTTCCTGGGGGTTCATCACACTGGGTACGTAAATGTGGTCTGTAGTGATCCAGAGTCACCAGCTTCAAGCACACTGGAGAAATCCCAGAATCACAGAATGTTGGGATTGGAAGGGACCTCAAAAGATCATCCAGTCCAACCCCCCTGCCAGAGCAGGAACCTCAATGAGATCACACAGGAAGGCGTACGATTAATCCAAACTCTGTGTCACATGTGAGCTCTTGAGTTTGGCTTTGACAGAACAGCTACGTACCTTGGATGCCTCTGTAAGGATGAGTTTAGAGTCTTTCACCAGGCACTGCAGGGGCACAGTCACATCTATTACTTTCACCTTCTCATTCTTCCTGCTGTTGTCATTAACAAACTTCCCATACCAGGCGTTCACTACGATCAAACCTGCGTTTCACATGAAATCACAGATGTGATGAAGGGCTTCCCACCGACATCTAGGCAGACACTGAGGAAAAATCTTTCCCAGCATTTTCTCTTGCTTACAATATTTAAGTTCTCCCTGCCTGGACCCGTGCTTCTCAAGACAGAATAACATTTGTACTCGAGTGTTTGTTCACAATTTTCAGCACGAGGACAGGATGACATGACTCCAGTGCCACACTGATGTGACGGTCCAAGTGGATGTCAGTCCACTTTGGAACATTCTCTTGGAATTTACTAGCAAACATCAGAATTCTCATTTCTGATATAATCCAGGAGAAAACTGTGTAAGCTAGAGGCCAGTGAAATCTAAACTTCAGACTATAACTTTTGCATTTAACTTTACCCATTCTGGCTTCCTCTGCTTCAATTATCCTCCGGACAGACTCCTGCATTAACCGGACCTGTCACAACACAAAGGGCAGAGCAAAAATCAATCAGTGTCAGACACTGTGTCCAAAAGAGAAAAGCCCAGAGAGGAAACAGCTTCCTTCCACTAAGGGGATTAGTTATGGGAAAGACTTACTGCAGCTTCAGCCTCCTGCTTCTTCTGAAGGATGTCACTGGCTGTACTCTCCCTTTGCTTCTCCAGCTCTCTGGCATAAGGAAGTCAACATCACATCAGCTCTACACAGCGGAGTAGAGTGGCAGGTGCCACACAAAGTGGCAGATGTCTACTCATCCATCCCAGTTACAACCGACCCACAACCTCACACACACGAGCTTGGCTTTAAGGTTCTTCCCCACCTTTCAAGATATTTTTGTAGGCTTCCAGAATTCAGTATGCAGTGAACCACAGTGCCTCAGCTGGATATCCCAGCCCTTGCACCAGGAATCCAGAAGCACTTGAGCGGCACTTCCCAGCTCTGAATTTAAAACACAGTCTTGTGAGCTCACCTCTCCTTTTGTGCCCTGAGGTAGGGTTTGATGATTAGCCTGTGCATGGCGAAGTAGATAACTAGAGGTCCCACAGTGGCATAGAATACAGCACTGGGAAGCAGCTGATCTGTTAGGTGGACAGGGAAGAAGTAGGTCTGGCTAGCCCTATTCAACCTGGAACAAAAAAAGAACAGAGGAACAGGTAAGGGGAAACAGGGTTTACTGCACTCAATTAAGTACACTTAGCAGTGGCATATGCTGCTGAACAACTG
>NW_010310705.1:7358-11784 GCF_000700745.2 Antrostomus carolinensis
AAAAGGTGAAAATCCAACAAACTGAAACAAGACAATGGTAAAGCAGGCAGCTGACACCACCCAGAGCTAGACATTTATGGAGCAGACATCTCTTGTGATAGTACCTGGCCATTCTAAAGTGTTTTTTTTAATCTTAGGAGCATATATTTGGTCATTAATTTCACCAGGGAAAGGGACCAACATCATCATCAAGTGAAAAGAAAATGCTTATAGAGAAGGTCTGTGTTCACAACACCAGCGTGTGCCTTCAAGGAAGGAGTACATTAAGATTTTTCTGGTGCTTATAATAGTATTTATTTTAGAAAACAGGGGTCCCCTCGGGCCCGGGGTCCCCAGGTCCCTGCAGCAGGTCCCGCAGCCTGGCGCGCCCTCCGCTGGCACCAATCGGAAGTGCAGCACATTCTGCCCCTCTGGGAACTGCATCTTATCAACAGCAGCATCACCTCTGTTGGTTAAACAGTCATTCAAGTACATACTGGTGAATGAAATTGAATTCATTTCTACTAATAATATTTTTGGAAATCTTCCATTCATTTCCCATGATGCTCCAAACCTTATTTTAAGCTGTTTTCGGAATATTTTGATGCACACACACTAGTCCTGAAAGAGGTGGCTCAGCCTCAAGAGTAACACCAGCAGAAGGCACATGTTGCTTCTGATAGGCACCACTCATATTAGAGGTGAGGGCAGCTGCAACCTTTCACAGTGATATATCAATATACCTGTATTGCCCCAAGATTGGGACCTTCCCACCTGAATATTGGAAATAGAGTAACACAGGTTACGGTTAGCCTCTGCAATCTAGAGTGGTAGTCTTGAACTGACTTGATTTTCAAGGACACTCCTTGGGGAACACCAACACTGACGGTGGCTCCTAAAATGCTGTGCCTGGAAATCTTCCTCTCTGCTCCATATTCCACTATGGTCCCAAAGAAACCTGCCCTAGAACGACAGAACCAAAAACTGGTAAGACAGGGAAGACTCTCAAATTTCTCTTTACTGAATCCTGTAATTCCCCAACAAGTAAAACATGGCAATACATCTGTGTGCAGCTGGTGCTGGCTGCTGGAAGATCTCACCTTGTCTATCTACAAGCCTTTTCAGCTTGTCAAGTAGTAAACAGACAACAAGAACTTCTGGCTTTCTTATTGGTGATCACAAAGAGATAACACATACAAGTATTTTAAGTCGCACTTATCTGAAGAGGCACACAGAGCTGCTAAGCCTCCAAAATATTCACTTCAGCATTTACCAGATTTAATTAATGAAAAGTAGATTCCCAAAGACCACAGAAGCATTTGATTTGCATGGAACCTGGAGGTCTACAACAGCAGGAGGGGAGAGATTCTTCAGGCTCTGAGCAACGTGAGTTTCCTCTTGCACACTTACTTGAGAGAACCTTTCACTCGTGTTTGATCTTCATCCTGAAACTTATGCTGATAACTGACCATCATGAAAGAATGAGGAATTCCCAGCTGAAATACAAAGAGGCACAAATGTATGAAAACCTACCCTCGGCCACCACTGAACGTTCCCCCAAATTTCCTTTCTTATCCTTTAAGTGGCACAGAAAATACAGCAATGCCTGTCACCTCCTCATAACAGCCTGCAATCTCTGCAGCCTGTGTTGTGCATCCTGATCCTAATCTGAGCTGATCCACATTAGACAGGACAACGTTGGGTGCAAAGTGTTGTGCTCTGCCAAGTGCAGCTGATTACCTATGGTAAATGTTCATACAGAACAGTACCAACTGCTCCATTATCCTCTAGACCCAGCCCAAAATACTGCTGGGATGGAAAAGCTGAGTCACTTCTCTGCCAGGGAGGGGTATCACTGTCCAACAGGCCTCACCTGTAACGCCATGGTGAAATGGCTGGTTTTTGTATCCCGGACAATACTGGTGTTCATGGCTGACTGGATGCCCCACCGCCACTGCAAGTAGCCCATCGTGTTCTTGTCGAGGTTGCGGGCTAGGACCGTGGTGAGGCCTGGGCGGATCCCACGGGATGAAAACTGCAGGGCACAGTTTGTAGTGATGAAACTAGGATAAATGAGGAAAGCCTCGTCAGTGATAAAACACAGGCTCCCAGATACAAGCATTGTGATCAGAACTAAAGCACGACCTTAAGTCTAAAGAAGAAATACCTTATTCTGTAGGACAGAAAACAAATCCAGAATTAACATGGAAGGGAATTCAAGCTGTTTAGTTCCTTAGTGGGGAATATTAACCATCAGATGATTTGTCTAATACTTACCATCTTGGTGTAAGATTCCGGAATATCTTCAGACCAAAGAGAGGTCCCTGAAGGTCTCCTGCTCCAAACTCCAACTGTTTAAACACACAATGCCAAATTGTTAGAAGAAAACATCCTTTACAACAAAGTACTTCAGAAACATCATGGACATCACAGGCATTTTACACATCTGAGGAACATTTACCACGTGTTTCAGCATTTTCTCTTTTCTGCTAGCTTTGCATTCAGTGTAAGAGGTGTCTCACTGAGCAGGGTCCTCATGAGTAAAACAAAGCCAGTTTTGTAATGCTACAGGCTACTTCTACTGGCACTTGCTCTGGTTGCTCCGGTGAAAATGGAGAAAACAGCCCCACAACAGCAAACAGTTTGGCTGCTGCCCTCTGAGGATGAGAGTCCTTCTCAGGACAGTCTCACAGTACTGTTGTCAGCAGTTCTGCTGCTGCACCATCTCAGTGTCTGCAAAACAGATCTGCTGCTTCGGCCACTACTCTGGGTGACTTCCAGGGCTGCTATTCAATGTTTATTTGGTGCTGTTCAGTCTCATTAACAGCAGCAGTTCTTAGACCTGACACTTATCATGAATCACATCTGCCTGGGAGCCAAACTATCTCCCCCAACTTCTTCCCTTGTGATCAGAGCAGTTTTTGAAGTGAGGGTAAACTATCAGGCTGCCCTAAGGTGCATGTTCACAGCTTCCAGAAGGCACCCAGGAGCCTTCACACAGTGAAATGAGAAAGGCTCTGGAGACAACAGGTTACAATTCTGTCAGCATAAGTGAAATCCAAAATGCACAGCCAAATGGAAAGAGGAAATTGTTAAGAAAACCAAAGATTTGCCTTCTCCTTTTCTCAAATTCCTTTGAGAATTCCTTTTTCTACATTCTACACAACATAGAAAATGAGAGATGAAACAGAGCTGAAGTTCCCTAAAGAAAATAAACACAAGGTGACTAATTAAAGCAGCCTGAAATAGAGTGGATGTTAAAATGCCTAACAGCTAGCACTCTTACCTCTCCCCATCCCTTGGCAGATGTCACTCGTCTCAGAGCAAGATTAATCGATCCACCTCCATTCCCATTCTGGGTGGAAAGGTTACCAGACAGTATTGCTGTGTCCGTGGCAGTCAGTGGTGCCTGAAAAAGGAATGTACTGTTACCAATTACTCTGATCCAGATTCACACATTTAATGCATCTTCTGCAAGGACATCATCACAACTGCAGAGACTATAAGCACAGAGACAGGCAGCACTCCAGTTGACTCCTTGCCATCCACCAAGCCCAGGTGTTTGAACCAGACATGGCCACACTTGGTGTAAATTTTGTAGTCAAAGATCAAGTATGTCAAAAAGTGCGATAATTCTTACAGGAACAGACATGTGTGATGCCTTTAATGTACCACCCTGAAGTGCTGACCCCAAGCTGCAAACACTTCTAACCTCATTAGCAGACTAAATTTCTTCAACTCCTTGGAACAGAGGGAACACTCCCCCTTCTTTTCCTTACCCACATCCTCAAAACTGGGCACTGTTTGTCTTCATACATGAAACACTCCATGTTCAGTGAGAATTAGATACCTGTGTTCACCAGGACTGAGCCTCCCCACGAGCAGGAAGGCAGGACCGCTGTAGCCTACAAACCAGTCACACAAACGTATGCTGCACAGGCAACTCGCGGTCCTGCTGGAACTGAGCTTCCTCCTCCCACCCACACCTTCCATAAATCAAGATGAGAACCCCCTGAGCTGTGTTTCATTTTCTGTTGCCTCGCACTGCAGCGCCTCATTAAGCTCAGGCCCTGCTCCTCACCTCAATGGACTGGGATATGTGCATTTTGTTTATCTCGATCTGGGGAAAGCTGCTCCCGGGCACATCTTCGTATTCTTCGTCGTAGCGATCAAAGAGGTCAGTGGCATCTATTCCAACACTAATTGTTCCCTGAGGAGTGACAAGGGAAACAAGTACTCAGCATTAACAAATGTCCAGTATACACAGGCCAAATGGCCAAGGCATCCTTGTAAATGATTACATCTTCTGGCAGTTTTTTCTTGTTCTGCAATTACCTTTTCCACTCTAAAATGCATTTCTTACACATTCAAGACAAACAAAAATTAATGATCACAAACAGCAATATAAATCATAAAATAAACTGGATAAAAGACAGTTTTTTAGCAG
>NW_010310705.1:11799-15400 GCF_000700745.2 Antrostomus carolinensis
ACTTTTAATGCCAGTAGGTAATTTTTCTGTTGTGACATAATTACAGAAGTAGGTAGAACACTTTTACACAGCAGGTTTCTTCTTCCCCCACAAACGACTCGACTCTGTCAGTACTTTAAAGCTGAAATAAAATATTTTAGAAATTGATTTTCTTCAATGGAACTTGTCCAGAAATCCTCTAAATGCTTTCTTCTTAGGAGTTAGTTGAAACAACTTAGTTTTGAGCTGCATCATTCATTTGCAATTGACCTCATGAGTCAAAAATTTTGTCTTCTTTTTCCTAGTTTACATCTTGTAATCAGAAGAAAAGCTTGACAAAGGTAGACTTCCAGCAAGTGGTAAATATTTCCTTTCTCAGACCACAGAAAAGCTTATTCCTACAAAAAACTAGGCCACAGCTAAATAGTCTGGCTACCTGCTGCTGTGCTCACTCAGACTAACTGCAAGAGTGGGTTTACTTGCAAAGGACACGATTAGATCCTTGTCTAGGTCATAGAACTTCAAGAGGCTTTAGAAACCTCCCCTATGGACTTATTAAAAACAGCATTTCCAGTTCATATCAAATGCACTGGTTGCAATAAAAACAAACCCCCTCTGTGCACCAGCACAGAATGAACTCTGAGCAGTTTGTATAAAGGAAATCAGTAGCTGGGTAGGTACAAAAACTGCTCACACACCGTCCAAGTATGGATGGAATAAATTCTTATTTCAATCTGAGCGAGCATTCTTACTTGCTCACTCCACCCCGATCAAATGCTGAATCATGAACACAGGAAGAATTGCAAAGTGTGGCAGGACCCAAAACTTCTCTGTGGTTTGGCTGCCAACTATTTATTTGCTGTGGAGATTCTGGGCCTCTTCTCAGTGTTTATTTTCTGATTTCTTACAGCAAAAATTGGATAAATATTTTAACACAGGAAGGTGTGATTGTTTCCAGAACTCTGGAACATGGGCTGTTTACAAATTACTCCTGTCAGGCTGGTGAATTTCAAAGCAATTATGGTCATAATTCTGTTTGTGGCAGCACAGACAACAAGCTCCTGCCCTTTATGCAGAAGACTACTTTTCAGGAACCATCTGCAAAGTCACCTTCAAGGGATCTGCTCTCCAGACGCTACAGCTTCTTCAGTTTCAGCCCTCTCCTACGTTGTGCTGTTCCTTGAAACGAGGCCAAAAGAAGAGTGAAGCAAAGCAAAACTGCCAAGGAAGTGGCACAGCCCTGCACTGCTGCTCCAGCCCTCTGGAAAGACATGGAGTAGAACAGCCAAAGAGAAACAGAAAGTGTCAACTCCACTCCATGAAGTTCCAGCAAATGCACTCCAATCAAATGCCTCTGAACACAGATGAGTATTTATTTTAACAAAAAAAAAAAAACTATTTCCATTTTTCCCTGATGCTCATAAATTCAAAGAAGTGTAAAACCCAAGATCTTTTGTACCAGAGGCAGGATGGAAAGAAAGGTTTTCGTGAGTATTTATTTTAACAAAAAAGAACTATTTCCATTTTTCCCTGATGCTCATCAATTCAAAGAAGTGTAAAACCCAAGATCTTTAGTACCAGAGGCAGGATGGAAAGAAAGGTTTTCCATGTGGAGCATCACATTCAGCGCAGAACCTTTGCCAGGCTGCAACTTTCAATTCCAAGTGAAACATTTCTAAACAAGGGATATCACGCTGAGTATAGTAGGCATACTAAATCTGAATGTCAAAAAGACAGAAAACTGCATATTTTCAGCTCCCACTGGAACATAAGCAGCAGTAAAGCTCTCTCAAAAATTTGCACTAAAAAAAATACTGAAAACCACCTTGCTGTACTATGTTTATTCGTACCACAACGCTTGTGTTCTTTAAAGATGCGCCAAGACCCACACACATTCCTGAAATTCATTGCACCTCCTTTCCTTCAATCGTACTCAAAATCTTACGATTTCCTTTTTCACACCTAGGAATCTTAAAACAAATATCCCTCCCAGTGAAAAAAGGAAAACTCCTGAACCTATCCATGAAAATCCACAAGACCCATCCAGAGGAAAGGAGCGTTTCCCTTCCCTCCCTGGCTCCTCGGCAGATCTTCAATCGAGCTGCCGCTCGCTGAGGTGAGCGGTGCACTCCGCAGACGTTTTACCTCCTGCCAGGCAGGTGAAGTCACCCTCAGAGGTCTATAGATCCTGGCAAGGAAACTGGCTCAGGTGCAAGCACAGGAAAAGCAGCAGATGGTAAAGTTAAAAATATTCCCAGAGAACGACAGCATCCCCTATGCCACCGGATAACAGCGAGGGGAGCGCTGCTGCTCGCAGCTCCCCGTCAGCCACCTGCTCAGACCCTTGGAAATGAAAAAGCCGTCCCCAAAGCAAGAGCAGCAGGGAAAAAGCTGCAAAGCTCCACTCAGAAGTCGGCGGTGCACGCACACCACATGCTGCAAAGCACACCAGCTCAGCGGGGCAGGAAGCTGGGGAGCAGCACTACAGAACCATCAGAGTTGTTATCCGGTATCGCCTTTTAAAATCACCTTTATCTGCCGTCCTGTGAATACGAAGCAGACGTTACTGATGGAATTGAGAGGTGTGCCAGAGAAGAACATACTCCCTCCTCGCCTTTTTTCTTAGGGATTTACCTCCTGGAAGGTGACATATGGATGCTGTGCAAGACTAAGCCTTGAGGGACTTGCATTTCTCAGATGTTGACCTTCCACAGCAGGAAAATAATGGGATTTAATTTCTCCCTAACAGGAAGCGGCTCTTCTCAAATCAAGTAATGAACTTTTCAACCTATCTGCATGTCTTTGAAAGCAAAAACAAAGCTCTAAAAGCAAATAATAGACTCAATTCGAAACCTGCCAAATTGCCTACATCTGGTTATTGCTCAACATTTCTGGTTAAAATGCTTTATTTTGCTGGAACCATTTTAGAGAACTGACAAAATGTTGGAAATTTTAAAGTAACTTGTGTTCATGTATGAAATGATCACAGCTGCGCTACCTAATTCCACAGGAACACTGCCTGGAGAGACATTTCTACAGGCTGCCAATCAGCAATTGCTGTAAACACCCAGATGGCTAATTTTATCAGAGGACACAGGCTGAGGCTCACAGCGCAGCTCCGCTTGTCACCGCTCACAGCCACGGCGAGGCGCCCAGATAAAATGTCAAATTCCTAAAGTCACAGGGAAGCATTTAGGTGGAGATGACCATGCCCCTCTTGGAGAACACGCTCCTGACCCCAGTCACCCTCAGCTCCAGCACAGAGGGTTCAACTTGCAGGTTTAGTGGTGCCCAGAAATCCCTCCCTGCCTGGAATAATGTTGTCAGCAGATACTCACCTAACACCTTATGCTTATTGACCCCTCCAGTACAAACAGGTTCTCAGTATCTGTGCACTGTCCACAACAGACTGCTGCTCTGTATTAATCAATTTGCTTTGCTAACACCAGCAAAGATCCAAAGTCTGTGCCAAGGTGACTATCTTAAAACATGACAGGTCTTCTCAGATGGACATTTTTCTGATACAGTTCTAAGCATTACTGTCCTCACATTTCTCTGCACTCGGAAAACACTGGGATTTTAAATTGCTGGCCATGAAAACACCAGCAACCTTCAAACCAAA
>NW_010310705.1:15410-24233 GCF_000700745.2 Antrostomus carolinensis
ATAGTTAATCAACTGGCAGTTTGTTTCTGAGGTTATGGAAGTTATACTGCTACACACCACACACCAACACAACGACACAGGAGACCTCCTCTTTCAAAGCCATCGAAACAGGACAGCCACCTGTGCTTCAGGATGCAGAATCTGCATCGACTGCAAGTCTCTAGTGAAGGCTCTGGGGATACCCAGTTTTCCACCAAGAACAGAAGTGTTTATAAATAAAACAAAAATTGATGTCTCATTACAGTTTATTTTTTATAAGATGGAGAAAGCTTGTCTATATAAATATCTGCATGGTTACCCTGGGGGAGACAGAGGAAAATTAAGGCTCCCCACCATGGATGATTTATTTCTATACTGCATATAGAAGAAATGGATTTCCAACACATTTAAAAAAATAAGTACAAAATGGTTTCTGATAGTTTCAGCCCAAAAACTCAATAAAAATACAGATACAGGTAAACTAAGTATGAATACATTTGGTGAGTGCAGATGCAGCTCTTGGATAATGTTATTCACAGCATGAAAACCAAGATTTTTGTGTTTCAACAAGCTTTGAAACATCACTCAGTGACAATCCTGACAAAACCTAGTGTCCTTACCAAGGCAGGAGCCAGCAAGGCCATTAGCATTCTAAACTATGGGAGTATTCCAGTCGCAGCAGGTGATGGAGGAAGCAGTGGCTGATCATTTCCACCTCTCCCTGCCATTCCAATGCTACCATGAGCCCATCATCCTCAACACAGTGTTCCTGATCAGCTCTGAACAGCCACGATTCAGCTGCGAGGTGGGTCATTTGGTGTCAGTTTATGGCTGTTCAAACAGACTGAGTGATGGGAGTGGAATACTCGATGACTCTCACCCTGGAAGCGTGATCAAGCTTTCCTAAAACAGGCACTAACTGTGAAAGTGGCCAGACTCCAACCCTGTTCGGGCTGATTTTGCTCACTGTGCTGCTGCCCAGCTGGTTTGGTAGCTGCCTCACATTTTTCATTGGTTTCAAAGCTGAGTATCTCCCTGCATTGCTGTGACACCACAGCAATGTCAAAGGGAAAACTGTCAGGAGTTTCATTTTATTTGGAATACTTGGAAGGATGAAATAAACATTTCAGTGTTAGGTCTGTTTTCTTGAAATTGCTGAAAGAGATATTTTGCTCCTACATGTTTCAACAAAAAAAAAAGAAAAATAACTTTCAGTATAGGATTCCTGTTCAAAGAATTAGCAAAAAACAGTGTCCAGAGAAATTGTGTATTCAGAAAAGGAAAAGTAACTCACTAAGTGCAGATACCCAAGGGTCTATTTACTATAGCCTGTCATCTAGGCTCATCACACCTTGCATATTCGTAATAATTTACGGATTCACTCCTGAGACCAGGATGAAGTCTTTGCTTACCTTTGGATTAGTTCGCTGCTGCAGTCTTCTCTCTTCCCTCTCTCTCTGCAAACGCTCAAATTCTTCCCTGATTTCAGCTGGAGTTCTCTTCCTTTCCACAACCTGCTCAAAAAGAAATTAAAACCAAAAAGATTACCAGAAAGAGGATGTTCAGAGTGTTGCATTGCTGATGGGGCTGAGCTCTGCTGACCTGGTATGTGCCAACGTGTGGCCTCTGCTGCTGATGGAAACCAGTCTGCATTAATTTCAATATTCAGAGTTTGGAAGCAAACACCTGGACCAGATCTAATGGCAGGCATGAGAGGAAACCCCAGGCTTTGAAAGAAAGGAAAATGGTCTTATTATTTCTATTCCCTTGACAAAACCAGGGCGAGTAGCTTTCAAACCACAATTGCAAGATTCTGCAGCACAGCCATTTCCAACAGCTACCCATTGACTTCTCACTAGGTGGAGATACAAAAATCATAGAGTCATAGACAGTTGTGAGTTGGAAGGGACCCACAACAGAAAGTTTCTGGCCTGAAGTAAACCAAATGAGAATTTTCTGATTTTAGGCTATGCTGATTCATGTCTGTTTACCTTACACGTCTCAGGGAACGAGGGTTTTAAACAGATAGGGCTCCATGTATGGGTAGAAAGAGTACTGGATTTGGCTTTTCAAAATCAGATCCAGTCTGCCACAAGTAGTTCCAAAATGTCTGTTACATGCTGCCACTGCTCCACACTTCTTGCTGCTCACTCCAAATGTGACCTCAGTCCTGACCTGACCCAATACAATATGATTCTGCAGCAAGGAGCATAGTGCAATCAACCACGACTGGCAGAGGCTAGCCAGGGGACTTAATAAGAAAGCCAGGAACAGGCAAGTTCTCTTTCAAAGCCCATAAAAACCAAACCAGCAAAAAAAACCCAGCCCCAAAAAGCACAGAAAGAAAAAGTAATTTCAAACTCAGAGGCCAGCTGATGCTGAAGGAAATGTTTCAGATGAAAAAGATGAGATTAGACGGACAATCACAATGCATTTGTCTCAGACAAAGATGTTGCCTGTCACAGTAATATCCTATTAGGAAACTCTGAATGTCAGGTTTATTGTTCTCTTGTCAAGTGAAAAACCCAAGGATTCTTTCAAAATCTATCACAGTGTTTCAGCAGAGAGAAAGAGACAGAAATAACTAAGCAAGGATGCCTTCAAACAAACAGGCATTTATTACCATCGAGGTGTCAGTGCAGCTCAATAAAACAAGCATGTCAGATAAAGGTGGGTTTAGCCAATTCCACTGGCTGAATTTCTCTCACCTCCCATCCTTCCATTTCCAGTCCTCTCCTCCCATATATGTCATAGATGGCTCTGGTCTGGGGATCACTAAGCACTGCAAGTTAAAATCAGAAGAGAGGAGAGAACTCAGTTTTGAGTCTTCTCAACTTTCAGACCCACACACACGTGTTATTTGGAATTCAAGCACAGATCCTGGAAACAAGTTGTTCTACAGTTGCATCCAGTTTTCCCATGAACTCCCTTTAACATTTTCACATGCTATATTAACAGGACACACTGACTTTTCCCCCCAACAAATTATCTTTTTTTTTTTTTACTTCTAAAATCACAAAGTCAAAAGAACACACAAGAGACACACAGACTAACTGAATGTGCAGCTGAAGTGTTTCACTACTGCTGCCTGTGACTGAGGGTGACATAACCCCCAGCAATCAGTGGGATCATTAGCAATTCAGCGACAGCAGCTCCTGGAAACATCCTGAGGAGGAAGGACCTTCACCTCTGTCCAGCTCTCAAAGCTCTCAGTGCCTCACTCCCTGTCTTTGATCTTCCTTATCATCCCTGTTCACAGACCCTTTCCCACTCAGTCCACACCCGTGGGACAGGCCAAGCACCAACAGAACAATTCCTCTGAGACAGTGCGTGCCTTGCCACACATCAGCTACAGGGTAACTGCAAAAACACATACATGAATCTCCCAAAAAGTCATCCAGTGCAATGGGGAAAATAAACCACACCAGGAAACTGCAGAACAGCTACTTTGGAAAAAAGACTGCACACAGGATTAAGAAGAATTTCCAAAATGTAAGGCATATTTAATTCATCTCTCATACCACACCCTTCCTTAAAAAAAAAATACATTAAAAATCACCAGTGCTTTTCCCACAGAGTTCCAAGACCAGCTTGATCATTAGCATGTATTTCTTTTGACTGTGGAGTAACTGATGAGTCTTCAGGGAGCCAAGTGTGTACATTAAGGCAAAAAGAGGCTTATACTAGTAACTGGGCTTTGATCTGAACTACTTGAAGATTATTGAACTTGCTAAATGTCACGGGTTGATACTACTTTTTTATAAATTCTGATAAAATGAATCTTTTGTTGTGTGATATTAAAAGATAGAAGAGGAGGGTGAGAAAATAGGCAGGAGGTGGGGTGGCTCATTTTCAAGATGTCAACATTTTTGCTTGTAAAATATTACACTCACATTTGGTACTGAACAAAAACCAATTTACATCTACATTGCAACACAGAGCCAAGCAAAGCCATGGAACTCAAAAGCTAACTCTAATGTAAGACCTCAAAACCACATGAAAATGAAATTATTGAAGCATCTTGAGTTTTTATTCCCCATGTCATCAATGTAAGACACTCACTGTTCTCCCCAGCAAAAGCTCCCATGTGTCCTAACGCCTGTCTAGGGACAAGGTAAAAGACTCCACCCGTGTTCAAGTCCAACTGGAAGAAACAAATGCTCATCATTCAGAAAACACTAGAGTTTAAAAAAAAAATAGCTCCTCTGAGTTTTAATAGAGGAATATTCATTCATCATTTTGCTTTAGTTTCTCTTTAGGTTACAGGACCCAGTTTGCTGCATCAGTTTTTTAATGCAGAAGGGTCCTACCAGCTTCTCATCCATTTGCACTCCAGGTGCCTCTGACACAACTGCAAAACACTGCAGGCTCATTCCAGCATCACACCCTGTGCCTCAGTGACACTGTGTATCACCTATGGTGACACCAGGATTTAAGCAAATGTCATCTTAATTCACAATATTTTTAAAGGGCTTTGGCATCCTTGGATGAGAAAAAAAAACCTCTAACTGCTATGAATCCATTTTCCTTATCTGGGTCCTAGAACATGGAAGAACTTGCCAAAAGAGAGTGGAGACAACAACCAGGTGATAAGAGAACAGAAATTCAGGATGCATCAGTTCAGAAGTAAAATACAAAATGGACTTTCTGTTCAAAGCTTTTCAGTCTCCAGTTGCTTATGGGAGACTCTTTTCAGAAGTGGTGAAAAGACTGTTTACAACGTGCAGGAAATCAGACAGAGGCTCCACAGCTCCTTCACTGCAGAATTTACACTGCATTGCTGCTCTGATTTACAGGAAGAAGCAGGAAACAAAGCAACACTAAGTATCAGCAAATCTGATTATTACTTTGTAATAATAACTACCTTCTTCAAAAAGCACAAAGACACAGCCCTCCTTCCAGAAAACCCCTGAGAAGTTTCTGGCTTCCCCTGACCTTCATAAGCTTGGTGAACAAGGTTAAAGAGCCGCTCAGCCTGCGTTTTGAGCTCCGGGTCCCTGTGCTTGTCGGGGTGGTACAGCATACACAGCCGGCGGTAGGCAGCTTTCAGCTCTTCCTGAGAGGCCTGTGGAAAGCAGTAAAAATTAATTAAATACAGCCAATGCTATTTAAAAAAAGATCATTCTCAAGATCAGCCCTAAAAACGAAGTTCATCAGCTACTGCCTTACACTACTTCTACTTACACTAAATAAAAAATGGGCTTTTGTTTCCTTACATAACTTAATGCAAGGCTCAGTTACGCACACCGGCATTTTCCAGGCTATTTACAGGGCAACAAGGGACAGCAACAGCTCATCACTGTGTTCCTAGGTATAAAAAGTTCAGTAAAAACACCAAAACAAAACCAAACGCTCGAGCAATCTGTGCTCATACATTATTTTTATTAAGCGACTTTTAAGCAATTATTTAAGCAATCTTTAAGGATAAAAACACTTCAATCCAGAGACGTACATCAAATTCTACTCGTATTTCAATCTCAAACCCTCACACAGATACTGTAACTATCAAAAAGCTCTGGCTCTGCACAGCAGGAAAGGTAAGAAATGCAAACCTACAGCTTTACATTCGTCCCTTCCCAGCTGAGCTCCCCAGCACCCCCCGTCCCACACAGCTCTGTTGGGGGCTCTGAGCTGTGCTGAGACACACGGACACACACTGACCTGCAGCAGAGGGACAACCAGAGCAGCGTGCCACTAAATGCATCCAGACAAGAAAAAATAAACAAAGCAAAGCCCTGTTCTTTACCACAGCCACTCTGCAATCTCAGACAGCACTTGGCCTCGCTCCAAAGACACGTGGTGGAAACAGATTTCAGATGACTCTCTCGGAATCAATGGAATAAAACCCCCACTCCGTCCATTACCACCTCCCAGGAGAACCTCACAGCAATGTTAGTGTTTGACTTTAGAGTCCTGGTGACCTCCCCTTTCTCATCTCATTCCTGCAGCAGCCCTTACACTGCAGCAGCCACCTATTCCTTGGAGGCTGGTCAGTGCCAAAATCAACCAGATCTTCCCCAAAAGGCACAGGTAGGGCATCCAGCTTCACAGAGCTGCCAACTGGCCAGTAAAAACCATCCAGGCAAGGACCAGTTCCTGGGGTGCAGGAAGCAGGATGCCACTTCTCTGCACCAGGAGAAACACACAGAATCAAATAACCAAAGCAGGGTGATGGGCACTGGCTGCCCCCCCAGCAAAGATGAGTCCTCGTGTTATGGCCACGGGCTGGGACTGACGGGAACACGACGCCAGCAGCGAGCAGAGGCCTCCAGAAATGAGTTTCAATAACAGAATTTAAACACTCAAATCCCATTTACTCTTCATGCTCTTCAGTGACTGAAGCCTTCAGAGTTTCCAAGCTTTCACCACGGAAATAAAGGCCCTAAAAGTTCATTTCTTACAGTAACATCTTTTTTCCAGCCTGTGGTAAGGAGAGTCTGGGTTTTCAGCACAGAAATGCAGTTATTTGTGGACCAAAGCCAGAAATTCCTTCAGTTTCGAGGTCAGCTTTAAATAAATGTTTTCTCTGCACGTTTGTACTATTTCATGTTAAGGTTTCTAAATAATCTAGCAAAAGAGGATCTGCCAAATTTGCTGGCCCCAAGACAGCAGAGGTAGCCAGCTACACATTAGCTCTTTCCTTTCTACTACCTTGTGCTTTCTCAGACATCACAGATAAACTCGACTGAGAAGGCAAGGGGAACAGGGAGGTCTAAAATAGCATTCTTTAATCAAATTAATGATAAATGGTTTAATGTGCTATTGATTATATAATAGAAATGAGCAGTTTAATTTTTCATAAATGCCACGTTCAATAAAACGTTAGATTGGGCTGTTCATCATCATCGAGTAGCTCGGGTCGTTGGTTCAATATTTCATGAGCAACAGCCTCTTAGAAACCGCTACAGAAACACCGACATCGCTCCGAACGGCAGCGCAACGCCTGGGTCAGTAATAACCCTATGTCAGTTACATTTTTATTACCAAAATCCCAGGCAAAATTAAAAGCTGCCCCCATCTCCCTGATTGGGGTTTAAACGGCTTCATTTATAGAATCATAGAATCCCAGACTGGTTTGGGTTGGGAGGGACCTTAAAGCTCATCCAGTTCCACCCCCCCTGCCAGCAGCAGGGACACCTTCCACTAGACCAGGTTGCTCAAAGCCTCATCCAACCTGGCCACAAACACTTCCAGGGAGGAGCAGCCACAGCTTCTCTGGCCAACCTGGGACACTGTCTCACCACCCTCACAGTGAAGAACTTCTTCCCAATATCTCATCTAAACCTCCCCTCTTTCAGCTTAAACCCATTTCCCCTTGTTTTGTCATTAACTGCCCTTATAAAAAGTCCTTCCCCAGCTTTCTTGTAGCCCCTTCAGGTACTGGGAGGCCACTAGAAGGTCTCCCTGGAGCCTTCTCTTCTCCAGGCTGAACAGCCCCAACTCTCTCAGCCTGTCCTCACAGCAGAGCTGCTCCAGCCCTCGCATCATCCTGGTGGCCTCTGGACTAGTTCTAACTGGTCCCTGTCTTTCTTGTGTTGGTGTCCCCAGCACTGGAGGCAGCACTGCAGGTGGGGTCTGAGGAGAGCGGAGCAGAGGGGCAGAATCCCCTCCCTCCACCTGCTGCCCACGCTGCTCTGGGTGCAGCCCAGGACACGGTTATTGGCCTCTGTGCTGCCAGCGCACGTTGTCTGCTCGTGTTCAGCTTCTCACTCATCATCTCATTTAACATCTCAAACGTGGCACTGTGTTTTTACCGGACTCAAGTCTATAAAAGATTAAACATTGATAGGCACAGGCTCTGGGAAGTGCTGCCTGGCAGGTTCCATCTCCTCCCCGGGCTGCAAAGCTCAGGGGTTAACTATTATTTTAAGCTCAGCTGCCACATCACACCAAGTTGGCTCAGCTCAAAGAAATGTGACTTCACCGCATTCCACTGCTACACAGGATAGAAGCATTTAATTTGAATGTAATTAGGAAGGAGTAATTAACAAAGCAGCTACTATCAGTTGGAATTACTCCCTCGAAGACCATTTTAGCTCCATTCCCAGCTCCCTGCTGCACCAAGCCAGGATTTCCTGGTCTCTAGCAGAGAGCTGGTCCCAGCTAAGTCACCTATTAAACCTTTGCTGCTGGTCTCCAGGTCCTGCCTCTTCCTTTTCACCCTCCATCTGCAGGCTGGTGGCATTTGGGAGGGTGAGTGCCAAAAGCTGTGGCGTCACCCAAAGCACAGCCCACAGCTTTGAACAGGACTCAGGCCTGAGTCCCACAGAAATTTATTCAAAAAAGAGCAACTTTACTGCACGGCATCAGAGTTGTGCAGACAGAGTCACTGTCACACGTGTTTCCTCCAGAAATGAGACACAGGACACTGGCCCCGAGGCCACAGGTACTGCCAGGAACTCCAGAGGTAATATTTTCAAAGCTATCTGACCAAATTGTTTCTAAGTCTGGAACTCCTGTTCCACACAGCAGTAGCAGTTCAGTGGAAGCTGAATCCTTCAGGTCAAACCGTGAACAACTAGGTCAGCGTGCTGGAATTGTGAAGGCTGTTCCGTAAATGTATATAAGGAGAACATATAGTGTGTGCAAATATAGACATGACTATTGCATTGCATGACCCAAACTACAGCACAGGGTGTACGTTCAGATCTTCGGTGATTTGCCTAATTATTACTATTTTTAAGAAGTTACAACTTATTAGGCTCCAGATTGTTCTAACGTAACAAAACCGCATCAATCAACCTATTGTTATGAACAAACCTGGGGAGGGCTGAGCCTCCTTTTTTGGAGGAGAAAGGCGTTTTGCAAAAAATGGAGCGTTTCCAACCTGGAAACACGTATCAA